>NW_028226897.1:0-22859 GCF_052327205.1 Somniosus microcephalus
GGTGTGAGGGGGAGAGTGGGATTAGACTGGGTGGGATAGTAAAGGGTACGGGGAGTGAGGGGGAGAGTGGGATTAGACTGGGTGGGATATTAAAGGGTGTGGGGAGTGAGGGGGTGCGTGGGATTAGACTGGATGAGATAGTAAAGGGCGCGGGGAGTGAGGGGCAGAGTGGGATTAGACTGGGTGGGATATTAAAGGGTGCGGGGAGTGAGGGGAGAGTGGCATTAGACTGGGTGGGATATTAAAGGGTACCGGGAGTGAGGGGGAGAGTGGGATTAGACTGGGTGGGCTATTAAAGGGTGCAGGGAGTGAGAGGGAGAGTGGGATTAGACTGGGTGGGATATTAAAGGGTGCGGGGAGTGAGGGGGAGAGTGGGATTAGACTGGGTGGGATATTAAAGGGTGTGGGGAGTGAGGGGGAGCGTGGGATTAGACTGGATGAGATATTAAAGCGTGCGGGGAGTGAGGGGGAGAGTGGGATTAGACTGGGTGGGATATTAAAGGGTGCGGGGAGTGAGGGGGAGAGTGGGATTAGACTGGGTGGGATATTAAAGGGTGTGGGGAGTGAGGGGGAGAGTGGGATTAGACTGGGTGGGATATTAAAGGGTGTGGGGAGTGAGGGGGAGTGTGGGATTAGACTGGGTGGGATATTAAAGGGTGTGGGGAGTGAGGGAGAGTGTGGGATTAGACTGGGTGGGATATTAAATGGTACGGGGAGTGAGCGGGAGAGTGGGATTAGACTGGGTGGGATATTAAAGGGTGTGGGGAGTGAGGGGGAGAGTGGGATTAGACTGGGTGGGATATTAAAGGGTGTGGGGAGTGAGGGGGAGAGTGGGATTAGACTGGGTGTGATATTAAAGGGTGCGGGGAGTGAGCGGGAGAGTGGGATTAGACTGGGTCGGATATTAAAGGGTGTGGGGAGTGAGGGGGAGAGTGGGATTGGACTGGGTGGGCTATTAAAGGGTGTGGGGAGTGAGAGGGAGAGTGGGATTAGACTGGGTGGGATATTAAAGGGTGCGGGGAGTGAAGGGGAGAGTGGGATTAGACTGGGTGGGATATTAAAGGGTGTGGGGAGTGAGGGGGAGAGTGGGATTGGACTGGGTGGGCTATTAAAGGGTGTGGGGAGTGAGAGGGAGAGTGGGATTAGACTGGGTGGGATATTAAAGGGTGCGGGGAGTGAAGGGGAGAGTGGGATTAGACAGGGTGGGATATTAAAGGGTACGGGGAGTGAGTGGAGAGTGGGATTAGAATGGGTGGGATATTAAAGGGTGTGGGGAGTGAGGGGGAGAGTGGGATTAGACTGGATGGGATATTAAAGGGGGTGGGGAGTGAGGGGGAGCGTGGGATTAGACTGGGTGGGATATTAAAAGGTGTGGGGAGTGAGAGGGAGAGTGGGATTAGACTGGGTGGGATATTAAAGGGTACAGGGTGTGAGGGGGAGAGTGGGATTAGACTGGGTGGGATAGTAAAGGGTACGGGGAGTGAGGGGGAGAGTGGGATTAGACTGGGTGGGATATTAAAGGGTGTGGGGAGTGAGGGGGAGCGTGGGATTAGACTGGATGAGATATTAAAGGGTGCGGGGAGTGAGGGGCAGAGTGGGATTAGACTGGGTGGGATATTAAAGGGTGCGGGGAGTGAGGGGAGAGTGGCATTAGACTGGGTGGGATATTAAAGGGTACCGGGAGTGAGGGGGAGAGTGGGATTAGACTGGGTGGGCTATTAAAGGGTGCAGGGAGTGAGAGGGAGAGTGGGATTAGACTGGGTGGGATATTAAAGGGTGCGGGGAGTGAGGGGGAGAGTGGGATTAGACTGGGTGGGATATTAAAGGGTGCGGGGAGTGAGGGGGAGAGTGGGATTAGACTGGGTGGGATATTAAAGGGTGTGGGGAGTGAGGGGGAGAGTGGGATTAGACTGGGTGTGATAGTGAAGGGTGTGGGGAGTGAGGGGGAGAGTGGGATTAGACTGGGTGGGATATTAAAGGGTGCGGGGAGTGAGGGGGAGAGTGGGATTAGACTGGATGAGATATTAAAGGGTGCGGGGAGTGAGGGGGAGAGTGGGATTAGACTGGGTGGGATATTAAAGGGTGTGGGGAGTGAGGGGGAGAGTGGGATTAGACTGGGTGGGATATTAAAGGGTGCGGGGAGTGAGGGGGAGAGTGGGATTAGACTGGATGAGATATTAAAGGGTGCGGGGAGTGAGGGGGAGAGTGGGATTAGACTGGGTGGGATATTAAAGGGTGTGGGGAGTGAGGGGGAGAGTGGGATTAGACTGGGTGGGATATTAAAGGGTGTGGGGAGTGAGGGGGAGAGTGGGATTAGACTGGGTGTGATAGTGAAGGGTGTGGGGAGTGAGGGGGAGAGTGGGATTAGACTGGGTGGGATATTAAAGGGTGTGGGGAGTGAGGGGGAGAGTGGGATTAGACTGGGTGGGATATTAAAGTGTGTGGGGAGTGAGGGGGAGAGTGGGATTAGACTGGGTGGGATATTAAAGGGTGTGGGGAGTGAGGGGGAGAGTGGGATTGGACTGGGTGGGCTATTAATGGGTGTGGGGAGTGAGAGGGAGAGTGGGATTAGAATGGGTGGGATATTAAAGGGTGCGGGGAGTGAAGGGGAGAGTGGGATTAGACTGGGTGGGATATTAAAGGGTACGGGGAGTGAGAGGGAGAGTGGGATTAGACTGGGTGGGATATTAAAGGGTGTGGGGAGTGAGGGGGAGAGTGGGATTAGAATGGGTGGGATATTAAAGGGTGTGGGGAGTGAGGGGGAGAGTGGGATTAGAATGGGAGGGATATTAAAGGGTGTGGGGAGTGAGAGGGAGAGTGGGATCAGACTGGGTGGGATATTAAAGGGTGTGGGGAGTGAGGGGGAGAGTGGGTTTAGACTGGGTGGGATATTAAAGGGTGCAGGGAGTGAGGGGGAGAGTGGGATTAGACTGGGTGGGATATTAAAGGGTGCGCGGAGTGAGAGGGAGAGTGGGATTAGACTGGGTGGGATATTAAAGGGTTGGCGAGGGAGCGGGAGAGTGGGATTCGAGTGGGTGGGATATTAAAGTGTACGGGGAGTGAGGGGGAGAGTGGGATTAGACTGGGTGGGATATTAAAGGTTGTGGGGAGTGAGAGGGAGAGTGGGATTAGACTGGGTGGGATATTAAAGGGTGCGGGGTGAGAGGGGGAGAGTGGGATTAGGCTGGGTGGGATAGTAAAGGGTGTGGGTAGTGAGAGGGAGAGTGGGATTAGACTGGTTGGGATATTAAAGGGTACGGGGTGTGAGGGGGAGAGTGGGATTAGACTGGGTGGGAGAGTAAAGGGTGCAGGGTGGGATTAGACTGGGTGGGATATTAAAGGTTGCGGGGTGTGAGGGGGAGAGTGGGATTAGACTGGGTGGGATATTAAAGGGTCAGGGGAGTGAGTGGGAGAGTGGGATTAGACTGGGTGGGATATTAAAGGGTGCGGGGAGTGAGGGGGAGAGTGGGATTAGACTGGGTGGGATATTAAAGGGTGCGGGGATTGAGGGGGAGAGTGGGATTAGACTGGGTGGGATATTAAAGGGTGCGGGGAGTGAGGGGAAGAGAGGGATGAGACTGGGTGCGATATTAAAGGCTGCGGGGAGTGAGGAGGAGTGTGGGATTTGACTGGGTGGGATATTAAAGGGTGCGGGGAGTGAGGAGAGTGAGGTTAGACTGGGTGGGATATTAAATGGTGCGGGGAGTGAGTGGGAGAGTGGGATTAGACTGGGTGGGATATTATAGGGTGCGGGGATTGAGGGGAGAGTGGGATTAGATTGGGTGGGATATTAAAGGTTCCGGGGAGTGAGGGGGAGTGTGGGATTAGACTGGGTGGGATATTAAAAGGTGCGGGGAGTGAGGGGGAGAGTGGGATTAGACTGGGTGGGATATTAAAGTGTACGGGAGTGAGAGGGAGAGTGGGATTAGACTTGGTGGGATATTAAAGGGTGCGGGGAGTGAGGGGGAGAGTGGGATTAGACTGGGTGGGATATTAAAGGGTACGGGGAGTGAGGGTGAGAGTGGGATTAGACTGGGTGGGATACTAAATGGTGCGGGGAGTGAGCGGGAGAGTGGGATTAGACTGGGTGGGATATTAAAGGGTGCGGGGAGTGAGGGGGAGAGTGGGATTAGACTAGGTGGGATATTAAAGGGTACGGGGAGTGAGGGGGAGAGTGGGATTAGACTGGGATGGCTATTAAAGGGTGTGGGGAGTGAGGAGGAGTGTGGGATTAGACTGGGTGGGATATTAAAGGGTGCGGGGAGTGAGGGGGAGAGTGGGATTAGACTGGGTGGGATATTAAAGGATGCAGGGAGTGAGGGGGAGAGTGGGATTAGACTGCGTGGGATATGAAAGGGTGCGGGGAGTGAGGAGGAGAGTGGGATTAGACTGGGTGGGATATTAAAGGATGCAGGGAGTGAGGGGGAGAGAGGGATTAGACTGGGTGGGATATTAAAGGGTGTGGGGAGTGAGAGGGAGAGTGGGATTAGACTGGGTGGGATATTAAAGGGTGCGGGGAGTGAGGGGGAGAGTGGGATTAGACTGGGTGGGATATTAAAGGATGCAGGGAGTGAGCGGGAGAGAGCGATTAGACTGGGTGGGATATTAAAGGGTGTGGGGAGTGAGAAGGAGAGTGGGATTAGACTGGGTGGGATATTAAAGGGTGTGGGGAGTGAGGGGGAGAGTGGAATTAGACTGGGTGGGATATTAAAGGGTGTGGGGAGTGAGGGGGAGAGTGGGATTAGACTGGGTGGGATAGTAAAGGGTGCGGGGAGTGAGGGGGAGAGTGGGATTAGACTGGGTGGGATATTAAAGGGTGCGGGGAGTGAGGGGGAGAGTGGGATTAGACTGGGTGGGATATTAAAGGGTGCGGGGAGTGAGGGGGAGAGTGGCATTAGACTGGGTGGGATATTAAAGGGTGTGGGGAGTGAGGGGGAGAGTGGGATAGACTGGGTGGGATATTAAAGGATGTGGGGAGTGAGGGGGAGAGTGGGATTAGACTGGGTGGGATATTAAAGGGTACGGGGAGTGAGGGGAGAGTGGGATTAGACGGGGTGGGATATTAGAGGGTGTGGGGAGTGAGAGGGAGAGTGGGATTAGAATGGGTGGGATATTAAAGGATGTGGGGAGTGAGGGGGAGAGTGGGATTAGACTGGGTGAGATATTAAAGGGTGCGGGGAGTGAGAGGGAGAGTGGGATTAGACGTGGTGGGATATTAAAGGGTGCGGGGAGTGAGGGGGAGAGTGGGATTAGACTGGGTGGGATATTAAAGGGTACGGGGAGTGAGGGTGAGAGTGGGATTAGACTGCGGGGGATACTAAATGGTGCGGGGAGTGAGCGGGAGAGTGGGATTAGACTGGGTGGGATATTAAAGGGTGCGGGGAGTGAGGGGGAGAGTGGGATTAGACTAGGTGGGATATTAAAGGGTACGGGGAGTGAGGGGGAGAGTGGGATTAGACTGGGATGGCTATTAAAGGGTGTGGGGAGTGAGGAGGAGTGTGGGATTAGACTGGGTGGGATATTAAAGGGTGCGGGGAGTGAGGGGGAGAGTGGGATTAGACTGGGTGGGATATTAAAGGATGCAGGGAGTGAGGGGGAGAGTGGGATTAGACTGCGTGGGATATGAAAGGGTGCGGGGAGTGAGGAGGAGAGTGGGATTAGACTGGGTGGGATATTAAAGGATGCAGGGAGTGAGGGGGAGAGAGGGATTAGACTGGGTGGGATATTAAAGGGTGTGGGGAGTGAGAGGGAGAGTGGGATTAGACTGGGTGGGATATTAAAGGGTGCGGGGAGTGAGGGGGATAGTGGGATTAGACTGGGTGGGATATTAAAGGGTGCGGGGAGTGAGGGGGAGAGTGGGATTAGACTGGGTGGGATAGTAAAGGGTGTGGGGAGTGAGGGGGAGAGTGGAATTAGACTGGGTGGGATATTAAAGGGTGTGGGGAGTGAGGGGGAGAGTGGGATTAGACTGGGTGGGATAGTAAAGGGTGCGGGGAGTGAGGGGGAGAGTGGGATTAGACTGGGTGGGATATTAAAGGGTGCGGGGAGTGAGGGGGAGAGTGGGATTAGACTGGGTGGGATATTAAAGGGTGTGGGGAGTGAGGGGGAGAGTGGGATTAGACTGGGTGGGATATTAAAGGGTGTGGGGAGTGAGGGGGAGAGTGGGATAGACTGGGTGGGATATTAAAGGATGTGGGGAGTGAGGGGGAGAGTGGGATTAGACTGGGTGGGATATTAAAGGGTACGGGGAGTGAGGGGGAGAGTGGGATGAGACTGGGTGCGATATTAAAGGCTGCGGGGAGTGAGGAGGAGTGTGGGATTTGACTGGGTGGGATATTAAAGGGTGCGGGGAGTGAGGAGAGTGAGGTTAGACTGGGTGGGATATTAAATGGTGCGGGGAGTGAGTGGGAGAGTGGGATTAGACTGGGTGGGATATTATAGGGTGCGGGGATTGAGGGGAGAGTGGGATTAGATTGGGTGGGATATTAAAGGTTCCGGGGAGTGAGGGGGAGTGTGGGATTAGACTGGGTGGGATATTAAAAGGTGCGGGGAGTGAGGGGGAGAGTGGGATTAGACTGGGTGGGATATTAAAGTGTACGGGAGTGAGAGGGAGAGTGGGATTAGACTTGGTGGGATATTAAAGGGTGCGGGGAGTGAGGGGGAGAGTGGGATTAGACTGGGTGGGATATTAAAGGGTACGGGGAGTGAGGGTGAGAGTGGGATTAGACTGGGTGGGATACTAAATGGTGCGGGGAGTGAGCGGGAGAGTGGGATTAGACTGGGTGGGATATTAAAGGGTGCGGGGAGTGAGGGGGAGAGTGGGATTAGACTAGGTGGGATATTAAAGGGTACGGGGAGTGAGGGGGAGAGTGGGATTAGACTGGGATGGCTATTAAAGGGTGTGGGGAGTGAGGAGGAGTGTGGGATTAGACTGGGTGGGATATTAAAGGGTGCGGGGAGTGAGGGGGAGAGTGGGATTAGACTGGGTGGGATATTAAAGGATGCAGGGAGTGAGGGGGAGAGTGGGATTAGACTGCGTGGGATATGAAAGGGTGCGGGGAGTGAGGAGGAGAGTGGGATTAGACTGGGTGGGATATTAAAGGATGCAGGGAGTGAGGGGGAGAGAGGGATTAGACTGGGTGGGATATTAAAGGGTGTGGGGAGTGAGAGGGAGAGTGGGATTAGACTGGGTGGGATATTAAAGGGTGCGGGGAGTGAGGGGGAGAGTGGGATTAGACTGGGTGGGATATTAAAGGATGCAGGGAGTGAGCGGGAGAGAGCGATTAGACTGGGTGGGATATTAAAGGGTGTGGGGAGTGAGAGGGAGAGTGGGATTAGACTGGGTGGGATATTAAAGGGTGTGGGGAGTGAGGGGGAGAGTGGAATTAGACTGGGTGGGATATTAAAGGGTGTGGGGAGTGAGGGGGAGAGTGGGATTAGACTGGGTGGGATAGTAAAGGGTGCGGGGAGTGAGGGGGAGAGTGGGATTAGACTGGGTGGGATATTAAAGGGTGCGGGGAGTGAGGGGGAGAGTGGGATTAGACTGGGTGGGATATTAAAGGGTGCGGGGAGTGAGGGGGAGAGTGGCATTAGACTGGGTGGGACATTAAAGGGTGTGGGGAGTGAGGGGGAGAGTGGGATAGACTGGGTGGGATATTAAAGGATGTGGGGAGTGAGGGGGAGAGTGGGATTAGACTGGGTGGGATATTAAAGGGTACGGGGAGTGAGGGGAGAGTGGGATTAGACGGGGTGGGATATTAGAGGGTGTGGGGAGTGAGAGGGAGAGTGGGATTAGAATGGGTGGGATATTAAAGGATGTGGGGAGTGAGGGGGAGAGTGGGATTAGACTGGGTGAGATATTAAAGGGTGCGGGGAGTGAGAGGGAGAGTGGGATTAGACGTGGTGGGATATTAAAGGGTGCGGGGAGTGAGGGGGAGAGTGGGATTAGACTGGGTGGGATATTAAAGGGTACGGGGAGTGAGGGTGAGAGTGGGATTAGACTGCGGGGGATACTAAATGGTGCGGGGAGTGAGCGGGAGAGTGGGATTAGACTGGGTGGGATATTAAAGGGTGCGGGGAGTGAGGGGGAGAGTGGGATTAGACTAGGTGGGATATTAAAGGGTACGGGGAGTGAGGGGGAGAGTGGGATTAGACTGGGATGGCTATTAAAGGGTGTGGGGAGTGAGGAGGAGTGTGGGATTAGACTGGGTGGGATATTAAAGGGTGCGGGGAGTGAGGGGGAGAGTGGGATTAGACTGGGTGGGATATTAAAGGATGCAGGGAGTGAGGGGGAGAGTGGGATTAGACTGCGTGGGATATGAAAGGGTGCGGGGAGTGAGGAGGAGAGTGGGATTAGACTGGGTGGGATATTAAAGGATGCAGGGAGTGAGGGGGAGAGAGGGATTAGACTGGGTGGGATATTAAAGGGTGTGGGGAGTGAGAGGGAGAGTGGGATTAGACTGGGTGGGATATTAAAGGGTGCGGGGAGTGAGGGGGATAGTGGGATTAGACTGGGTGGGATATTAAAGGGTGCGGGGAGTGAGGGGGAGAGTGGGATTAGACTGGGTGGGATAGTAAAGGGTGTGGGGAGTGAGGGGGAGAGTGGAATTAGACTGGGTGGGATATTAAAGGGTGTGGGGAGTGAGGGGGACAGTGGGATTAGACTGGGTGGGATAGTAAAGGGTGCGGGGAGTGAGGGGGAGAGTGGGATTAGACTGGGTGGGATATTAAAGGGTGCGGGGAGTGAGGGGGAGAGTGGGATTAGACTGGGTGGGATATTAAAGGGTGTGGGGAGTGAGGGGGAGAGTGGGATTAGACTGGGTGGGATATTAAAGGGTGTGGGGAGTGAGGGGGAGAGTGGGATAGACTGGGTGGGATATTAAAGGATGTGGGGAGTGAGGGGGAGAGTGGGATTAGACTGGGTGGGATATTAAAGGGTACGGGGAGTGAGGGGGAGAGTGGGATTAGACTGGGTGGGATATTAAAGGATGTGGGGAGTGAGGGGGAGAGTGGGATTAGACTGGGTGGGATATTAAAGGATGTGGGGAGTGAGGGGGAGAGTGGGATTAGACTGGGTGGGATATTAAAGGGTGCGGGGAGTGAGGGGGAGAGTGGGATTAGACTGGGTGGGATATTAAAGGATGTGGGGAGTGAGGGGGAGAGTGGGATTAGACTGGGTGGGATATTAAAGGGTGTGGGGAGTGAGAGGGAGAGTGGGATTAGACTGGGTGGGATATTAAAGGGTGTGGGGAGTGAGAGGGAGAGTGGGATTAGACTGGATGGGATATTAAAGGGTGTGGGGAGTGAGAGGGAGAGTGGGATTAGACTGGGTGGGATATTAAAGGATGTGGGGAGTGAGGGGGAGAGTGGGATTAGACTGGGTGGGATATTAAAGGGTGTGGGGAGTGAGAGGGAGAGTGGGATTAGACTGGGTGGGATATTAAAGGATGTGGGGAGTGAGGGGGAGAGTGGGATTAGACTGGGTGGGATATTAAAGGGTGTGGGGAGTGAGAGGGAGAGTGGGATTAGACTGGATGGGATATTAAAGGGTGTGGGGAGTGAGGGGGAGAGTGGGATTAGACTGGGTGAGATATTAAAGGATGTGGGGAGTGAGGGGGAGAGTGGGATTAGACTGGGTGGGATATTAAAGGGTGTGGGGAGTGAGGGGGAGAGTGTGATTAGACTGGGTGGGATATTATAGGATGTGGGGAGTGAGGGGGAGAGTGGGATTAGACTGGGTGGGATATTAAAGGGTGTGGGGAGTGAGAGGGAGAGTGGGATTAGACTGGATGGGATATTAAAGGGTGTGGGGAGTGACGGGGAGAGTGGGATTAGACTGGGTGGGATATTAAAGGGTGTGGGGAGTGAGGGGGAGAGTGGGATTAGACTGGATGAGATATAAAAGGGTGTGGGGAGTGAGGGGGAGAGTGGGATTAGACTGGGTGGGATATTAAAGGGTGTGGGGAGTGAGGGGGAGAGTGGGATTAGACTGGGTGGGATAATAAAGGGTGTGGGGAGTGAGGGGGAGAGTGGGATTAGACTGGGTGGGATATTAAAGGGTACGGGGAGTGAAGGGAGAGTGGGATTAGACTGGGTGGGATATTAAAGGGTACGGGGAGTGAGGGGGAGAGTGGGATTAGACTGGGTGGGATACTAAAGGGTGCGGGGAGTGAGGGTGAGAGTGGGATTAGACTGGGTGGGATATTAAAGCGTACGGGGAGTGAAGGGGAGAGTGGGATTGGACTGGGTGGGATATTAAAGGGTACGGGGAGTGAGGGGGAGAGTGGGATTGGACTGGGTGGGATATTAAAAGGTGCGGGGAGTGAAGGGGAGAGTGGGATTAGACTGGGTGGGATATTAAAGGGTACGGGGAGTGAGGGGGAGAGTGGGATTGGACTGGGTGGGATATTAAAAGGTGCGGGGAGTGAAGGGGAGAGTGGGATTAGACTGGGTGGGATATTAAAGGGTACGGGGAGTGAGTGGAGAGTGGGATTAGAATGGGTGGGATATTAAAGGGTGTCGGGAGTGAGGGGGAGTGTGGGATTAGAATGGGTGGGATATTAAACGGTGTGGGGAGTGAGAGGGAGAGTGGGATCAGACTGGGTGGGATATTAAAGGGTGTGGGGAGTGAGGGGGAGAGTGGGTTTAGACTGGGTGGGATATTAAAGGGTGCAGGGAGTGAGGGGGAGAGTGGGATTAGACTGGGTGGGATATTAAAGGGTGCGGGGTGTGAGGGGGAGAGTGGGATTAGACTGGGTGGGATATTAAAGGGTCTGGGGAGTGAGGGGGAGAGTGGGATTAGACTGGGTGGGATATTAAAGGGTGCGGGGAGTGAGGGGGAGAGTGGGATTAGACTGGGTGGGATATTAAAGGGTGCGGGGATTGAGGGGGAGAGTGGGATTAGACTGGGTGGGATATTAAAGGGTGCGGGGAGTGAGGGGAAGAGAGGGATGAGACTGGGTGCGATATTAAAGGCTGCGGGGAGTGAGGAGGAGTGTGGGATTTGACTGGGTGGGATATTAAAGGGTGCGGGGAGTGAGGAGAGTGAGGTTAGACTGGATGGGATATTAAATGGTGCGGGGAGTGAGTGGGAGAGTGGGATTAGACTGGGTGGGATATTATAGGGTGCGGGGATTGAGGGGAGAGTGGGATTAGATTGGGTGGGATATTAAAGGTTCCGGGGAGTGAGGGGGAGTGTGGGATTAGACTGGGTGGGATATTAAAAGGTGCGGGGAGTGAGGGGGAGAGTGGGATTAGACTGGGTGGGATATTAAAGTGTACGGGAGTGAGAGGGAGAGTGGGATTAGACTTGGTGGGATATTAAAGGGTGCGGGGAGTGAGGGGGAGAGTGGGATTAGACTGGGTGGGATATTAAGGGGTACGGGGAGTGAGGGTGAGAGTGGGATTAGACTGGGTGGGATATTAAAGGGTGCGGGGAGTGTGGGGGAGAGTGGGATTAGACTAGGTGGGATATTAAAGGGTACGGGGAGTGAGAGGGAGAGTGGGATTAGACTGGGTGGGATATTGAAGGGTGCGGGGAGTGAGGGGGAGAGTGGGATTAGACTAGGTGGGATATTAAAGGGTACGGGGAGTGAGGGGGAGAGTGGGATTAGACTGGGATGGCTATTAAAGGGTGTGGGGAGTGAGGAGGAGTGTGGGATTAGACTGGGTGGGATATTAAAGGGTGCGGGGAGTGAGGGGGAGAGTGGGATTAGACTGGGTGGGATATTAAAGGATGCAGGGAGTGAGGGGGAGAGTGGGATTAGACTCCGTGGGATATGAAAGGGTGCGGGGAGTGAGGAGGAGAGTGGGATTAGACTGGGTGGGATATTAAAGGATGCAGGGAGTGAGGGGGAGAGAGGGATTAGACTGGGTGGGATATTAAAGGGTGTGGGGAGTGAGAGGGAGAGTGGGATTAGACTGGGTGGGATATTAAAGGGTGCGGGGAGTGAGGGGGATAGTGGGATTAGACTGGGTGGGATATTAAAGGGTGCGGGGAGTGAGGGGGAGAGTGGGATTAGACTGGGTGGGATAGTAAAGGGTGTGGGGAGTGAGGGGGAGAGTGGGATTAGACTTGGTCGGATATTAAAGGGTGTGGGGAGTGAGGGGGAGAGTGGAATTAGACTGGGTGGGATATTAAAGGGTGTGGGGAGTGAGGGGGAGAGTGGGATTAGACTGGGTGGGATAGTAAAGGGTGCGGGGAGTGAGGGGGAGAGTGGGATTAGACTGGGTGGGATATTAAAGGGTGTGGGGAGTGAGGGGGAGAGTGGGATAGACTGGGTGGGATATTAAAGGATGTGGGGAGTGAGGGGGAGAGTGGGATTAGACTGGGTGGGATATTAAAGGGTACGGGGAGTGAGGGGGAGAGTGGGATTAGACTGGGTGGGATATTAAAGGGTACGGGGAGTGAGGGGAGAGTGGGATTAGACGGGGTGGGATATTAGAGGGTGTGGGGAGTGAGAGGGAGAGTGGGATTAGAATGGGTGGGATATTAAAGGATGTGGGGAGTGAGGGGGAGAGTGGGATTAGACTGGGTGAGATATTAAAGGGTGCGGGGTGTGAGAGGGAGAGTGGGATTAGACTGGGTGGGATATTAAAGGGTTGGCGAGTGAGCGGGAGAGTGGGATTAGACTGGGTGGGAAATTAAAGGGTGTGGGGATTGAGGTGAGCGTGGGATTAGACTGGGTGGGATATTAAAGGGTGTGGGGAGTGAAGGGGAGAGTGGGATTAGACTGGGTGGGATACTAAAGGGTGCGGGGAGTGAGAGGGAGTAGTGGGATTAGATTGGGTGGGATATTAAAGGGTGCGGGGAGAGAGGGGGAGAGTGGGATTAGACTGGGTGGGATAGTAAAGGGTGTGGGGAGTGAGGGGGCAGAGTGGGATTAGACTGGGTGGGATACTAAAGGGTGCGGGGAGTGAGAGGGAGAGTGGGATTAGACTGGGTGGGATACTAAAAGGTGCGGGGAGTTAGGGGGAGAGTGGGATTAGACTGGGTGGGACAGTAAAGGGTGCGGGGAGTGAGGGGGAGAGTGGGATTAGACTGGGTGGGATATTAAAGGGTGAGGGGAGTGAGGGGGAGAGTGGGATTAGATAGGATGGGATATTAAAGGGGGTGGGGAGTGAGGGGGAGCGTGGGATTAGACTGGGTGGGATATTAAAAGGTGTGGGGAGTGAGAGGGAGAGTGGGATTACACTGGGTGGGATATTAAAGGGTACAGGGTGTGAGGGGGAGAGTGGGATTAGACTGGGTGGGATATTAAAGGGTACCGGGAGTGAGGGGGAGAGTGGGATTAGACTGGGTGGGCTATTAAAGGGTGCAGGGAGTGAGAGGGAGAGTGGGATTAGACTGGGTGGGATAGTAAAGGGTGCGGGGAGTGAGGGGGAGAGTGGCATTAGACTGGGTGGGATATTAAAGGGTACGGGGAGTGAGGGGGAGAGTGGCATTAGACTGGGTGGGATATTAAAGGGTGTGGGGAGTGAGGGGAAGTGTGGGATTAGACTGGATGAGATATTAAAGGGTGTGGGGAGTGAGGGGGAGCGTGGGATTAGACTGGGTGGGATATTAAAAGGTGTGGGGAGTGAGAGGGAGAGTGGGATTCGACAGGGTGGGATATTAAAGGGTACGGGGTGTGAGGGGGAGAATGGGATTAGACTGGGTGGGATATTAAAGGGTACGGGGAGTGAGAGGGAGAGAGGGATTAGACTGGGTGGGATATTAAAGGGTGCGGGGAGTGAGGGGGAGAGTGGGATTAGACTAGGTGGGATATTAAAGGGTACGGGGAGTGAGGGGGAGAGTGGGATTAGACTGGGATGGCTATTAAAGGGTGTGGGGAGTGAGGAGGAGTGTGGGATTAGACTGGGTGGGATATTAAAGGGTGCGGGGAGTGAGGGGGAGAGTGGGATTAGACTGGGTGGGATATTAAAGGATGCAGGGAGTGAGGGGGAGAGTGGGATTAGACTGCGTGGGATATGAAAGGGTGCGGGGAGTGAGGAGGAGAGTGTGATTAGACTGGGTGGGATATTAAAGGATGCAGGGAGTGAGGGGGAGAGAGGGATCAGACTGGGTGGGATATTAAAGGGTGTGGGGAGTGAGGGGGAGAGTGGGATTAGACTGGGTGGGATATTAAAGGGTGCGGGGAGTGAGGGGGAGAGTGGGATTAGACTGGGTGGGATATTAAAGGGTGCGGGGAGTGAGGGGGAGAGTGGGATTAGACTGGGTGGGATATTAAAGGGTACGGGGAGTGAGAGGGAGAGTGGGATTAGACTGGGTGGGATATTAAAGGGTGCGGGGAGTGAGGGGGATAGTGGGATTAGACTGGGTGGGATATTAAAGGGTGCGGGGAGTGAGGGGGAGAGTGGGATTAGACTGGGTGGGATAGTAAAGGGTGTGGGGAGTGAGGGGGATAGTGGGATTAGACTTGTCGGATATTAAAGGGTGTGGGGAGTGAGGGGGAGAGTGGAATTAGACTGGGTGGGATATTAAAGGGTGTGGGGAGTGAGGGGGAGAGTGGGATTAGACTGGGTGGGATAGTAAAGGGTGCGGGGAGTGAGGGGGAGAGTGGGATTAGACTGGGTGGGATATTAAAGGTGCGGGGAGTGAGGGGGAGAGTGGGATTAGACTGGGTGGGATATTAAAGGGTGTGGGGATTGAGGGGGAGAGTGGGATTAGACTGGGTGGGATATTAAATGGTGTGGGGAGTGAGGGGGAGAGTGGGATAGACTGGGTGGGATATTAAAGGATGTGGGGAGTGAGGGGGAGAGTGGATTCGACTGGGTGGGATATTAAAGGGTACGGGGAGTGAGGGGGAGAGTGGGATTAGACTGGGTGGGATATTAAAGGGTACGGGGAGTGAGGGGAGAGTGGGATTAGACGGGGTGGGATATTAGAGGGTGTGGGGAGTGAGAGGGAGAGTGGGATTAGACTGGGTGGGATATTAAAGGGTTGGCGAGTGAGCGGGAGAGTGGGATTAGACTCGGTGGGAAATTAAAGGGTGTGGGGATTGAGGTGAGCGTGGGATTAGACTGGGTGGGATATTAAAGGGTGTGAGGAGTGAAGGGGAGAGTGGGATTAGACTGGGTGGGATACTAAAGGGTGCGGGGAGTGAGAGGGAGAGTGGGATTAGATTGGGTGGGATATTAAAGGATGTGGGGAGTGAGGGGGAGAGTGGGATTAGACTGGGTGAGATATTAAAGGGTGCGGGGAGTGAGAGGGAGAGTGGGATTAGACTGGGTGGGATATTAAAGGGTTGGCGAGTGAGCGGGAGAGTGGGATTAGACTGGGTGGGAAATTAAAGGTGTGTGGGGATTGAGGTGAGCGTGGGATTAGACTGGGTGGATATTAATGGGTGTGGGGAGTGAAGGGGAGAGTGGGATTAGACTGGGTGGGATATTAAAGGGTGTGGGGAGTGAAGGGGAGAGTGGGATTAGACTGGGTGGGATACTAAAGGGTGCGGGGAGTGAGAGGGAGAGTGGGATTAGATTGGGTGGGATATTAAAGGGTGCGGGGAGAGAGGGGGAGAGTGGGATTAGACTGGGTGGGATAGTAAAGGGTGTGGGGAGTGAGGGGGCAGAGTGGGATTAGACTGGGTGGGATACTAAAGGGTGCGGGGAGTGAGAGGGAGAGTGGGATTAGACTGGGTGGGATACTAAAAGGTGCGGGGAGTGAGGGGGAGAGTGGGATTAGACTGGGTGGGACAGTAAAGGGTGCGGGGAGTGAGGGGGAGAGTGGGATTAGACTGGGTGGGATATTAAAGGGTGAGGGGAGTGAGGGGGAGAGTGGGATTAGATAGGATGGGATATTAAAGGGGGTGGGGAGTGAGGGGGAGCGTGGGATTAGACTGGGTGGGATATTAAAAGGTGTGGGGAGTGAGAGGGAGAGTGGGATTACACTGGGTGGGATATTAAAGGGTACAGGGTGTGAGGGGGAGAGTGGGATTAGACTGGGTGGGATATTAAAGGGTACCGGGAGTGAGGGGAGAGTGGGATTAGACTGGGTGGGCTATTAAAGGGTGCAGGGAGTGAGAGGGAGAGTGGGATTAGACTGGGTGGGATAGTAAAGGGTGCGGGGAGTGAGGGGGAGAGTGGCATTAGACTGGGTGGGATATTAAAGGGTACGGGGAGTGAGGGGGAGAGTGGCATTAGACTGGGTGGGATATTAAAGGGTGTGGGAGTGAGGGGAAGTGTGGGATTAGACTGGATGAGATATTAAAGGGTGTGGGGAGTGAGGGGGGAGCGTGGGATTAGACTGGGTGGGATATTAAAAGGTGTGGGAGTGAGAGGGAGAGTGGGATTCGACAGGGTGGGATATTAAAGGGTACGGGGTGTGAGGGGAGAATGGGATTAGACTGGGTGGATATTAAAGGGTACGGGGAGTGAGAGGGAGAGAGGGATTAGACTGGGTGGGATATTAAAGGGTGCGGGAGTGAGGGGGAGAGTGGGATTAGACTAGGTGGGATATTAAAGGGTACGGGGAGTGAGGGGGAGAGTGGGATTAGACTGGGATGGCTATTAAAGGGTGTGGGGAGTGAGGAGGAGTGTGGGATTAGACTGGGTGGGATATTAAAGGGTGCGGGGAGTGAGGGGGAGAGTGGGATTAGACTGGGTGGGATATTAAAGGATGCAGGGAGTGAGGGGGAGAGTGGGATTAGACTGCGTGGGATATGAAAGGGTGCGGGGAGTGAGGAGGAGAGTGGGATTAGACTGGGTGGGATATTAAAGGATGCAGGGAGTGAGGGGGAGAGAGGGATTAGACTGGGTGGGATATTAAAGGGTGTGGGGAGTGAGGGGGAGAGTGGGATTAGACTGGGTGGGATATTAAAGGGTGCGGGGAGTGAGGGGGAGAGTGGGATTAGACTGGGTGGGATATTAAAGGGTGCGGGGAGTGAGGGGGAGAGTGGGATTAGACTGGGTGGGATATTAAAGGGTACGGGGAGTGAGAGGGAGAGTGGGATTAGACTGGGTGGGATATTAAAGGGTGCGGGGAGTGAGGGGGATAGTGGGATTAGACTGGGTGGGATATTAAAGGGTGCGGGGAGTGAGGGGGAGAGTGGGATTAGACTGGGTGGGATAGTAAAGGGTGTGGGGAGTGAGGGGGATAGTGGGATTAGACTTGGTCGGATATTAAAGGGTGTGGGGAGTGAGGGGGAGAGTGGAATTAGACTGGGTGGGATATTAAAGGGTGTGGGGAGTGAGGGGGAGAGTGGGATTAGACTGGGTGGGATAGTAAAGGGTGCGGGGAATGAGGGGGAGAGTGGGATTAGACTGGGTGGGATATTAAAGGGTGCGGGGAGTGAGGGGGAGAGTGGGATTAGACTGGGTGGGATATTAAAGGGTGTGGGGATTGAGGGGGAGAGTGGGATTAGACTGGGTGGGATATTAAATGGTGTGGGGAGTGAGGGGGAGAGTGGGATAGACTGGGTGGGATATTAAAGGATGTGGGGAGTGAGGGGGAGAGTGGGATTCGACTGGGTGGGATATTAAAGGGTACGGGGAGTGAGGGGGAGAGTGGGATTAGACTGGGTGGGATATTAAAGGGTACGGGGAGTGAGGGGAGAGTGGGATTAGACGGGGTGGGATATTAGAGGGTGTGGGGAGTGAGAGGGAGAGTGGGATTAGACTGGGTGGGATATTAAAGGGTTGGCGAGTGAGCGGGAGAGTGGGATTAGACTGGGTGGGAAATTAAAGGGTGTGGGGATTGAGGTGAGCGTGGGATTAGACTGGGTGGGATATTAAAGGGTGTGAGGAGTGAAGGGGAGAGTGGGATTAGACTGGGTGGGATACTAAAGGGTGCGGGGAGTGAGAGGGAGAGTGGGATTAGATTGGGTGGGATATTAAAGGATGTGGGGAGTGAGGGGGAGAGTGGGATTAGACTGGGTGAGATATTAAAGGGTGCGGGGAGTGAGAGGGAGAGTGGGATTAGACTGGGTGGGATATTAAAGGGTTGGCGAGTGAGCGGGAGAGTGGGATTAGACTGGGTGGGAAATTAAAGGGTGTGGGGATTGAGGTGAGCGTGGGATTAGACTGGGTGGGATATTAATGGGTGTGGGGAGTGAAGGGGAGAGTGGGATTAGACTGGGTGGGATACTAAAGGGTGCGGGGAGTGAGAGGGAGAGTGGGATTAGATTGGGTGGGATATTAAAGGGTGCGGGGAGAGAGGGGGAGAGTGGGATTAGACTGGGTGGGATAGTAAAGGGCGTGGGGAGTGAGGGGGCAGAGTGGGATTAGACTGGGTGGGATACTAAAGGGTGCGGGGAGTGAGAGGGAGAGTGGGATTAGACTGGGTGGGATACTAAAAGGTGCGGGGAGTGAGGGGGAGAGTGGGATTAGACTGGGTGGGACAGTAAAGGGTGCGGGGAGTGAGGGGAGAGTGGGATTAGACTGGGTGGGATATTAAAGGGTGTGGGGAGTGAGGGGGAGAGTGGGATTAGACTGGATGGGATATTAAAAGGGGTGGGGAGTGAGGGGGAGCGTGGGATTAGACTGGGTGGGATATTAAAAGGTTGTGGGGAGTGAGAGGGAGAGTGGGATTAGACTGGGTGGGATATTAAAGGGTACAGGGTGTGAGGGGGAGAGTGGGATTAGACTGGGTGGGATAGTAAAGGGTACGGGGAGTGAGGGGGAGAGTGGGATTAGACTGGGTGGGATATTAAAGGGTGTGGGGAGTGAGGGGGAGCGTGGGATTAGACTGGATGAGATATTAAAGGGTGCGGGGAGTGAGGGGCAGAGTGGGATTAGACTGGGTGGGATATTAAAGGGTGCGGGGAGTGAGGGGAGAGTGGCATTAGACTGGGTGGGATATTAAAGGGTACCGGGAGTGAGGGGGAGAGTGGGATTAGACTGGGTGGGCTATTAAAGGGTGCAGGGAGTGAGAGGGAGAGTGGGATTAGACTGGGTGGGATATTAAAGGGTGCGGGGAGTGAGGGGGAGAGTGGGATTAGACTGGGTGGGATATTAAAGGGTGTGGGGAGTGAGGGGGAGCGTGGGATTAGACTGGATGAGATATTAAAGGGTGCGGGGAGTGAGGGGGAGAGTGGGATTAGACTGGGTGGGATATTAAAGGGTGCGGGGAGTGAGGGGGAGAGTGGGATTAGACTGGGTGGGATATTAAAGGGTGTGGGGAGTGAGGGGAAGAGTGGGATTAGACTGGGTGGGATATTAAAGGGTGTGGGGAGTGAGGGGGAGTGTGGGATTAGACTGGGTGGGATATTAAAGGGTGTGGGGAGTGAGGGGGAGAGTGGCATTAGACTGGGTGGGATATTAAAGGGTACGGGAGTGAGGGGGAGAGTGGCATTAGACTGGGTGGGATATTAAAGGGTGTGGGGAGTGAGGGGAAGTGTGGGATTAGACTGGATGAGATATTAAAGGGTGTGGGGAGTGAGGGGGAGCGTGGGATTAGACTGGGTGGGATATTAAAAGGTGTGGGGAGTGAGAGGGAGAGTGGGATTCGACAGGGTGGGATATTAAAGGGTACGGGGTGTGAGGGGGAGAATGGGATTAGACTGGGTGGGATATTAAAGGGTACGGGGAGTGAGAGGGAGAGAGGGATTAGACTGGGTGGGATATTAAAGGGTGCGGGGAGTGAGGGGGAGAGTGGGATTAGACTAGGTGGGATATTAAAGGGTACGGGGAGTGAGGGGGAGAGTGGATTAGACTGGGATGGCTATTAAAGGGTGTGGGGAGTGAGGAGGAGTGTGGGATTAGACTGGGTGGGATATTAAAGGGTGCGGGGAGTGAGGGGGAGAGTGGGATTAGACTGGGTGGGATATTAAAGGATGCAGGGAGTGAGGGGGAGAGTGGGATTAGACTGCGTGGGATATGAAAGGGTGCGGGGAGTGAGGAGGAGAGTGGGATTAGACTGGGTGGGATATTAAAGGATGCAGGGAGTGAGGGGGAGAGAGGGATTAGACTGGGTGGGATATTAAAGGGTGTGGGGAGTGAGGGGGAGAGTGGGATTAGACTGGGTGGGATATTAAAGGGTGCGGGGAGTGAGGGGGAGAGTGGGATTAGACTGGGTGGGATATTAAAGGGTGCGGGGAGTGAGGGGGAGAGTGGATTAGACTGGGTGGGATATTAAAGGGTACGGGGAGTGAGAGGGAGAGTGGGATTAGACTGGGTGGGATATTAAAGGGTGCGGGGAGTGAGGGGGATAGTGGGATTAGACTGGGTGGGATATTCAAGGTGCGGGGAGTGAGGGGGAGAGTGGGATTAGACTGGGTGGGATAGTAAAGGGTGTGGGGAGTGAGGGGGATAGTGGGATTAGACTTGGTCGGATATTAAAGGGTGTGGGGAGTGAGGGGGAGAGTGGAATTAGACTGGGTGGGATATTAAAGGGTGTGGGGAGTGAGGGGGAGAGTGGGATTAGACTGGGTGGGATAGTAAAGGGTGCGGGGAGTGAGGGGAGAGTGGGATTAGACTGGGTGGGATATTAAAGGGTGCGGGGAGTGAGGGGGAGAGTGGGATTAGACTGGGTGGGATATTAAAGGGTGTGGGGATTGAGGGGGAGAGTGGATTAGACTGGGTGGGATATTAAATGGTGTGGGGAGTGAGGGGGAGAGTGGGATAGACTGGGTGGGATATTAAAGGATGTGGGGAGTGAGGGGGAGAGTGGGATTCGACTGGGTGGGATATTAAAGGGTACGGGGAGTGAGGGGGAGAGTGGGATTAGACTGGGTGGGATATTAAAGGGTACGGGGAGTGAGGGGAGAGTGGGATTAGACGGGGTGGGATATTAGAGGGTGTGGGGAGTGAGAGGGAGAGTGGGATTAGACTGGGTGGGATATTAAAGGGTTGGCGAGTGAGCGGGAGAGTGGGATTAGACTGGGTGGGAAATTAAAGGGTGTGGGGATTGAGGTGAGCGTGGGATTAGACTGGGTGGGATATTAAAGGGTGTGAGGAGTGAAGGGGAGAGTGGGATTAGACTGGGTGGGATACTAAAGGGTGCGGGGAGTGAGAGGGAGAGTGGGATTAGATTGGGTGGGATATTAAAGGATGTGGGGAGTGAGGGGGAGAGTGGGATTAGACTGGGTGAGATATTAAAGGGTGCGGGGAGTGAGAGGGAGAGTGGGATTAGACTGGGTGGGATATTAAAGGATGCAGGGAGTGAGGGGGAGAGAGGGATTAGACTGGGTGGGATATTAAAGGGTGTGGGGAGTGAGGGGGAGAGTGGGATTAGACTGGGTGGGATATTAAAGGGTGCGGGGAGTGAGGGGGAGAGTGGGATTAGACTGGGTGGGATATTAAAGGGTGCGGGGAGTGAGGGGGAGAGTGGGATTAGACTGGGTGGGATATTAAAGGGTACGGGGAGTGAGAGGGAGAGTGGATTAGACTGGGTGGGATATTAAAGGGTGCGGGGAGTGAGGGGGATAGTGGGATTAGACTGGGTGGGATATTCAAGGGTGCGGGGAGTGAGGGGGAGAGTGGGATTAGACTGGGTGGGATAGTAAAGGGTGTGGGGAGTGAGGGGGATAGTGGGATTAGACTTGGTCGGATATTAAAGGGTGTGGGGAGTGAGGGGGAGAGTGGAATTAGACTGGGTGGGATATTAAAGGGTGTGGGGAGTGAGGGGGAGAGTGGGATTAGACTGGGTGGGATAGTAAAGGGTGCGGGGAGTGAGGGGGAGAGTGGGATTAGACTGGGTGGGATATTAAAGGGTGCGGGGAGTGAGGGGGAGAGTGGGATTAGACTGGGTGGGATATTAAAGGGTGTGGGGATTGAGGGGGAGAGTGGGATTAGACTGGGTGGGATATTAAATGGTGTGGGGAGTGAGGGGGAGAGTGGGATAGACTGGGTGGGATATTAAAGGATGTGGGGAGTGAGGGGGAGAGTGGGATTCGACTGGGTGGGATATTAAAGGGTACGGGGAGTGAGGGGGAGAGTGGGATTAGACTGGGTGGGATATTAAAGGGTACGGGGAGTGAGGGGAGAGTGGGATTAGACGGGGTGGGATATTAGAGGGTGTGGGGAGTGAGAGGGAGAGTGGATTAGACTGGGTGGGATATTAAAGGGTTGGCGAGTGAGCGGGAGAGTGGGATTAGACTGGGTGGGAAATTAAAGGGTGTGGGGATTGAGGTGAGCGTGGGATTAGACTGGGTGGGATATTAAAGGGTGTGAGAGTGAAGGGGAGAGTGGGATTAGACTGGGTGGGATACTAAAGGGTGCGGGGAGTGAGAGGGAGAGTGGGATTAGATTGGGTGGGATATTAAAGGATGTGGGGAGTGAGGGGGAGAGTGGGATTAGACTGGGTGAGATATTAAAGGGTGCGGGGAGTGAGAGGGAGAGTGGGATTAGACTGGGTGGGATATTAAAGGGTTGGCGAGTGAGCGGGAGAGTGGGATTAGACTGGGTGGGAAATTAAAGGGTGTGGGGATTGAGGTGAGCGTGGGATTAGACTGGGTGGGATATTAATGGGTGTGGGGAGTGAAGGGGAGAGTGGGATTAGACTGGGTGGGATACTAAAGGGTGCGGGGAGTGAGAGGGAGAGTGGGATTAGATTGGGTGGATATTAAAGGGTGCGGGGAGAGAGGGGGAGAGTGGGATTAGACTGGGTGGGATAGTAAAGGGCGTGGGGAGTGAGGGGGCAGAGTGGGATTAGACTGGGTGGGATACTAAAGGGTGCGGGGAGTGAGAGGGAGAGTGGGATTAGACTGGGTGGGATACTAAAAGGTGCGGGGAGTGAGGGGGAGAGTGGGATTAGACTGGGTGGGACAGTAAAGGGTGCGGGGAGTGAGGGGGAGAGTGGGATTAGACTGGGTGGGATATTAAAGGGTGTGGGGAGTGAGGGGGAGAGTGGGATTAGACTGGATGGGATATTAAAAGGGGTGGGGAGTGAGGGGGAGCGTGGGATTAGACTGGGTGGGATATTA
>NW_028226898.1:0-22855 GCF_052327205.1 Somniosus microcephalus
CAGTCACTTGGCCAAGTTTGGATTAATTAAGGAGAGCCAGCACAGATTTGTTAAAGGCAAATCGTGTTTAACCAACTTGATTGAGTTTTTGATGAGGTAACAGAGAGTGTTGATGAGGGCAATATGGTTGATGTGGTGTACATGGATTTCCAAAAGGCGATCGACAAACTGCCACACGATAGGCTTGCCAGCAAAGTTGAAGCCCATGGAATAAAAGGGACAGTGGCAGCATGGATATGGAATTGGCTAAGTGACAGGAAACAGAGAGTAGTGGTGAACGGTTTTGGACTGAAGGAAGGTATACAGTGGTGTTCCGCAGGGGTCAGTTCTGGGACCACTGCTTTTCTTGATATATATTAATGACTTGGATGTGGGTGTACAAGGCACAATTTCAAAATTTGCAGATGACACAAAACTTGGAATTATAGTGAACAGTGAGGAGGCAGCACGGTGGCATAGTGGTTAGCACTGTTGCCTCACAGCACCAGGGACCCGGGTTCGAATCCGGCCCCGGGCAACTGTCTGTGTGGAGTTTGCACATTCTCCCCGTGTTTGCGTGGGTTTTCTCCGGGTGCTCCGGTTTCCTCCCACAGTCCAAAAATGTGCGGGTTAGGTTGATTGGCTATGATAAATTGACCCTTAGTGTTAGGGGGATTAAATACTTGGGGTTACGGGGATAGGGTGGGATATGTGTTGGTGTAGGGGTTACGGGGATCGGGTGGGATATGTGTCGGTGCAGGCTCGATGGGCCGAAATGGCCTCTATCTGCACTGTGGGGTTTCTGTGTGTTTCTGTGTGTGATAGTGTTAGATTTCAAGAGGACATAGACAGGATGGTGGAATGGGCGGACATGTGGCAGATGAAATTTAACACAGAAAAGTGTGAAGTGATACATTTTGGTAGAAAGAATGAAGAGGAAATATAAACTAAAGGGGACAATCCTAAAGGGGGAGCATGAACAGAGAGACCTGGGGGTATATGTGCACAAATCATTGAAGGTGGCAGGGCAGGTTGAGAAAGCAATTAAAAAAGCTTACGGGATCCTGGGCTTCATGAATAGAGGTATAGAGTACAAAAGCATGGAAATTATGATGAACCTGTATAAAACACTGGTTCGGCCTCAACTGGAATATTGTGTCCAATTCTGGGCACCGCACTTTAGGAAGGATGTGAAGGCCTTAGAGAGGGTGCAGGAAAGATTTACGAGAATGATTCCAGGAATGAGGGACTTCAGTTACGTGGATAGACTGGAGAAGCTGGGGTTGTTCTCCTTAGAGCAGAGAAGGTTGAGAGGAGATTTGATAGAGGTGTTCAAAATCATGAGGGGTCTAGACAGAGTAGATAGAGAGAAACTGTTCCCATTGGCGGAAGGGTCGAGAACCAGAGGACACAGATTTAAGGTGATTGGCAAAGGAACCAAAGGCGACAGAAAAAATGTTTTACTCAGCGAGTGGTTAGGATCTGGAATGCACTGCCTGAAAGGGTGGTGGAGGCAGATTCAATCACGGCTTTCAAAAGGGAGTTGGATAAGAACCTGAAGGAAAAAAAATTGCAGGGCTACTTGAAGTGCTCTTGCAGCGAGCCGGCATGGACTCGACGGGCTGAATTCTTCCGTGGTGTAACCATTCTATGATTCTATGTGCAGGAAAGGGGGAAGGGAAGGATAAAAAGAACTTGCATTTATATAGCACCTTTCATGACCGCCGGATGTGATAATGACCAGATAATCTGTTTTTGTTGTGCTGGTTGAGGGATAAATATTGGCCAGGACACTGGGGAGAAACTCCCCTGTTCTTCGAAATAGTGCCGCGGGATCTTTTACGTCAACCTGAGAGAGCAGACAAGGCCTTGACTTAACGTCTCATCCGAAAGACGGCACCTCCCTCAGCACTGCACTGGAGTGTCAGCCTCACTTTATCTGCTCAAGTCCCTGGAGTGGGATTTGAACCCACAACCTACTGATTCAGGTGAGTGTGCTACCGACTGAGCCACAACTGACACTGAAGGCCTGTGATCGAGTGGAGGGCATGACAAAAGGTATGATAGTACGAAGCAAAAGGAGATGGTAATGAGACAAGTAAAGAAACAAAAGATGAGTCAGATGTGTAAATGGGAATGGCACCTCATCTTTCAGTTAGGCTTTTACAGCCTTCTGGACTCAACATCAAGTTCAACAATTTCAGACCATAACCTCTGCCCCTATTTTTTCACTTGGCAGCTGTTGATGATTCTGCCATTCCCATTTACACCTCTTCTAGACTTATCTTTTGTTTCTTTACTTGTCCCATTACCATCTCCTTTTGCTTTGTACTATCATCCTTGGGAGATGGATAAGGTACAGGTTAAATACCCCCCTCTCCTTGTGGGAATGTGCGTCAAAAGAGTGGGGTTGCGTGGATAAATGAAGATGTTCGAGCCCAAACAAGGGTTAAAAAGAGGCATACGATAATTATAAGTGACATAATGCAGAACAAAACAACATTAAAGTGTAGGGCAAAAAGGAAAATTAGTACTGCTTTTATAAGCACATAAAGAGTAAATGATCAGCCAAAGAATGAGCCGCACCACTTTGAGAGGAGGGAGCTTGTTTTATACTGGAGAGTGAAGGAGCGGCGAAGGGAACTAATGTGATAATGACCAGATGATCTGTTTTAGTGATATTGATTGAGTAATAAATATTGGCCAGGACCTGATCTTCTTTGAATAGTGCCATAGAATCTTTTATACCCACTTTAGAGTGCAGACAGGGCCTCGGTTTAACGTCTCATCTGAAAAAATGGCCCCTCCGACGGTGCAGCGGAAGCTCCCTCAGTACTGGCACTGGTGTGTCAGCCTCGATGTTGTGCTCAAATACCTGGAGTGAGGCTTGAACCGACAGCCGCCTGACTCAGAGGCGAGAGCGCTATCGCGGAGCCACCACTGACACAAAATCTTTGGAAAGAGGAATTGTGTCAGAGAGGGCTGAAGGGTGGCAGATGTTCCAGCCTTGGACAAGGACGGGAATCAGTGAAGAAATGATAGTCCAGTTAGTCTTACCTCGGTTGTGAGTAAACTTCCAGAGTTCATAAAGCAGGGAGAGATTAATGAATCGGGGACCGTGTCTCCTGAGTGTGGTGGGGAGTGTATGTATTGTGATGCACAAGACATCAACATTATATGGAACAGGCTGGACGGACTGGTGGTTCTGTCTGTCATTTTTCGTATGTTCTACAGATATGGCATCAGGTTCTATCTGTATGCTAATGACGCTCAGCTCTACCTCTCCACTGCCTCTGTGCTAGCAGACTGCTTCTTCAACATTCTTGGATGAATCTTAACTTCCTCCAGCTAAGCATTGGGAAGAGTGAAGCCATTGTCTTCAGCCCCCGACACAAACTCTGCTTCCTCGCCACTGACACCATCCCCCTCCCCGGCCACTGCCTCAGGACTGTTTGTAACCTCAGTGCCAAGGTGAGTTTTCAACCCCACATCCTCTCGACCACCAAGATTCGCCTTTGTTTTTCCTAACTTTTCACCCTGTAAGGAGGAGGCCGGTGTCGGTAAGACACTCCTTAAAATCTACATCTTTGACCAAGCTTTTGGTCACCTGTCCTAATATAGCTCCTTTTGTGGCTTGGTGTCAGTTTTTGTTTGATTACGCTCCTGTGAAGCGCCTTGGGATGTTTTACTATGTTAAAGGTGCTAGCTGTTGTCAGCTCCAGATTTGACTATTCCAATGCTCTCATGGGCAGCCTCCTATCCTCCACTTCAGCTTATCCAAAACTGCTGCCTGGTCAACCGTTATCCTTGTGCTCACTGACCTACACTGGCTCCTGGTCCAATGCCTCAAATTTAAAATCGTCATGTTCCAATCCCTCCATGGCCTTGTCCCTCCTGTGGCCTCCTCTGGCCCTACAAACCCAGAGCACAACCTGAACTCTCTGTTCCTCTAACTCCTTGTGTCCCTTTGCCCCACCACTGGCGGCCTTGCCTTCGGGTTCTGGAATTTCCTCCACCTGTCCACATCCCTTTCCTTTAAGCCCACCTCTGATTGAGAATTTTGGTCACCCTTTCTGATCTCTCCTTGGCCCAGTGTCCCTTTCTTTGTCCTCGCACTCCTCTGTGAAGCACTTTGGGATGTTTTTTCTATCTTAGGGATTTGCTGTATAAATTCAAAATGTGAGGGAATTGTGGTTGATGTGTATATGACATACATATGTATATGGCATACTCGCCTCTGAGTCAGCAGGTTGTGGGTTCAAGTCCCACTCCAGAGACTTGAGCACAAAAATCTAGGCTGACACTCCAGTGCAGTGCTGAGGGAGCGCTGCACTGTCGGAGGTGCCGTCTTTCGGATGAGACGTTAAATCGAGGCCCCGTCTGCTCTCTCAGGTGGATGTAAAAGATCCCACTGGCACTATTTTGAAGAAGAGCAGGGGAGTTCTCCCCGGTGTCCTGGCCAATATTTATCTCTCGATCAAAGTAACAAAAAACATTATCTGGTCATTATCACAGTGCTGTTTGTGGGAGCTTGCTGTGCGCAAATTGGCTGCCGCGTTTCCCACATTACAGAAGTGACTGACTACACTCCAAAAGTACTTCATTGGCTGTAAAGCACTTTGAGACGTCCGGTGGTCGTGAAAGGCACTATATAAATGTAAGTCTTTCAAAAGACGTTTTGACAAAGTACCGCATCATAGCCTTGTTAGCAAAATTGAGGCCCATGGAATTAAAGGGACAATGACAGTGTGGATACAAAATTGGCTAAGGGATTGAAAGCAGAAAGTTGTGGTGAATGGTTGTTTTTCAGACTGGAGGGATGTATACAGTAGTGTTCACCAGGGGTTGGTATTGGGGCACTGCTCTTTTTGACATATTAATGACCTGAACTTGAGTATACAGGTTATAATTTCAAAGTTTGCAGATGACACGAAACTCAAAAATGTATTAAACAATGAGGAGGCTAGTAACAGACTTCAGGAGGACATAGACTGGTGAAATGGGCATATGAAATATAATGCAGAGAAGTGTGAAATGATAGATTCAGAATAGTGAAAGGCCAGAGGATTGGGAAATTTTTAAAACGCAGCAAAGGACGACTAAAAAAATGATAGAGAAGATAGCTTATGAGAGTAAACTAGCAAGAAATATAAAAACAGACAGTAAGAGCTTCTACAGGTATATAAAAAAAGAGTAGCCAAAGTAAACTTTGGTCCCCTAGAGGATGAGTCTGGGGAATTAATAATGGGAAACAGGGAAATGGCGGAGACCTTGAACAAATATTTTGTATCGGTCTTCATGGTAGAAGACACTAAAAGCATCCTAATAATGGATAATCAAGGGGCTATTGGGGTGGGGGGGGGTTTAAACCAATCACTATCACTAGAGAAAAAGTACTAGGCAAACTAATGGGACTAAAGGTGGACAAGTCCCCTGGACCTGATAGCGTGCATCCTAGAGTCTTAAAAGAGGTGGCTACAGAGATAGTGGATGCATTGGTTGTAATCTACCAAAATTCCCTGGATTCTGGAGGTCCCAGCGGACTGGAAAACCGCAAATGTAATGCCCCTATTAAAGTAAGGAGGGAGACAGAAAGCAGGCAACTGTCGACCAGTTAGCCTAACATCTGTCATTGGGGAAATGCTGGAGCCCATCATTAAGGAAGTGGTAGAAAATCATAATATAGTCAAGCAGAGTCAGCATGGTTTTATGAAAGACAGATTTGCTGGAGTTCTTTGAGGATGTAATGAGCAGGGTAGATAAAGGTGAGCCAGTAGATGTCGTGTATTTGGATTTCCAGAAGGCATTCGATAAGGTGCCACATAAAAGGTTACTGCAGAAGAGCTCACGGGGTTGGGGGTAATATATTAGCATGGATAGAGGATTGGCTAACTAACAAAAAAGAGTCGGGATAAATGGGTAATTTTCAGGTTGGCAAACTGTAAATAGTGGGGTGCCGCAGGGATCAGTGCTGGGGCCTCAACTATTTCCAATCTATAGTAATGACTTGGATGAAGGGACCGAGTGTAATGTAGCCAAATTTGCTGATGATACAAAGATAGGTGGGGAAGCAAATTGTGTGGAGGACGCAAAGAATCTCCAAAGGGATATAGACAGGCTAAGTGAGTGGGCAAAAATCTGGCAGATGGAGTTTAATGTGGGAAAATGCGAGGTTATCCATTTTGGTAGGAAAAATAAAAAAGCAAATTATTATTTAAATGGGGATTACAAAATGCTGAAGTACAGAGGGATCTGGGGGTCCTTGTACATGAAACACAAAAAGTTAGCATGTGGATACAGCAAGTAATTAGGAAGGCAAATAGAGTGTTGGCCTTTATTGTAAAGGGAATGGAGTATAAAAGTAGGGAAGTCCTGTTAAAACTGTACAGGGCGTTGGTGAGACCACACCGGGTGTACTGCATACAGTTTTGGTCTCCTTATTTAAGGAGGGATAGACTTGCATTGGAGGCAGTTCAGAGAAGGTTCACGAGGTTGATTCCGGAGATGAAGGGGTTGTCTTATGAAGAAAGGTTGAGCAGGTTGGGCCTATGCTCATTGGAGTTTAGAAGAATGAGAGGGGATCTTATTGAAACATATAAGAGTCTGAAGGGGCTTGACAGGGTAGATGCAGAGAGGATGTTTCCCCTCGTGGGGGAATCTAGAACTAGGGGGCATAGTTTCAGAATAAGGGGGCACCCTTAAATCGGAAATGAGGAGGAATTTCTTCTCTCAGAGGGTCGTGAATCTTTGGAATTCTCTTCCCGAGAGAGCTGTGGAGGCTGGGCCATTGAATATATTTAAGGTGGAGATAGACAGATTTTTGAACGATAAGGGAGTCAAGGGTTATGGGGAGCGGGCAGGGAAGTGGAGTTTAGGCCAAGGTCAGATCAGCCATGATCTTATTGGATGGGGAGCAGGCTCGAGGGACCAAATCACCGACTCCTGCCTCTTATGTAGATTAGGAAGATTAAGGAGAGGCAATACAAACTAAATGCTACAAGTTTAAAGGGGCTGCAGCAAGAGAGAGACCTGGGTGTGTGTGTACATAAATCATTGAAGGTACTAGGACAAGTTGAAAAGGCTGTTGTAAAAGGATATGGGATCCTTGGCTTTATTAATAGAGGCATAGGGTACAAAATCAAGGAAGTTATGCTCAGCCTTTATAAAATACTGGTTAGGCCTCAGCTGGAGTATTGTGTTCAATTCTGGGCACCACATTTTAGGAAGGATGTTAAGCCTTCGAAAGGGTGCAGAAGAGATTTAGTAGAATGGTCCACGGATGAGGAACTTAAGTTATGTGGAGAGACCGAGAAGTTGGGGTTGTTCTCCTTAGAGCAGAGAAGGTTGAGAGATCGGATAGCGGTGTTCAAAATCATGAAGTAAATAAGGAGAAACTGTTTCCAGTGGCAGAAGGGTCGGTAACCAGAGGGCACAGATTTGTGATTGGCTAAGAACCAGAGGTGACATGAGGAAACATTTTTTTTTTTTTTTTAAACACAGCACGTTGTGTCCAGTAACACTTTGGTTTTCAAATCCCTCCCTCCATGGCCTCGCCTCTCCCTATCTCTGTAACCTCCTCCAGTCCCTACAACCCTCCGAGATCTCTGGGCTCCTCCAATCTGGCCTCTTGCGCATCCCCGATTTTCATCGTTCCACCATTGCTCTGGAATTCCCTCCCCAAACCTCTCCACCTCTCTCTTGCTTTAAGACGCTCCTTAAAAACCTATCTCTTTGATCAAGCTTTTGGTCATCTGTCCTAATATCTCTGTATGTGGCTCGGTGTCAAATTTTGATTGATATTTGCTCCTATGACGTGCCTTGGGACATTTTACTGTGTTAAAGGTGTAATGTAAATGCTAGTTGTTAGTGTTGCCTGTGTGTCTCAAGCTGTCCATGTGAGGAGTGTACGATGAATGCAGTAGAGGCACTTGCTTGTATTTCTTTCAAAAAACGTGCAAAAAAAGAACAAAGCAAGAACTGTTTTTATTTCATTTTCAAAAAAGTCACACAAGTAATAAAATAGAGGGAGAGAAAATAAAACAACCACCAGCCACCCCAGCATCTTCTGCAGAGTTAACTCGTACAAAAACTGGGCTAGCGTCAGGGACACACATCCCTTCAGTCTCCGTGTTATCGGACACCTTTACTTCAAGTCACTTTTACGGAGCTGAGCGAACTGTCAAGGGGAACGATTGCACGGGACGCAAACTGATCAAGGGAACCTGCAGCCTAATTCCTGTCGGTTCGTAAGATGCCAGTCTCCGCGGCACCAGCATCAAACACTGTGAGAGTGACCGCCCCGGACGTCATCTCCATCAGACATGGTTCCTGCATCCTGCTCTGCAATTGTTTCCCCTAATAAGGACTTTGTTTTAAAAAGCTTCTCCTGTACAAAGGCAGTGTGTTGTCTTGTTCTTCTTTCTAAAAAAAAAACCATGCAGGATTTTGGAACCAGGCTGCACGGTGAAGATGGACATCAAGACAGGCTTTGCAAGTCTCCTCTTTGACTATTCACCTCTGTAACTCACCCTTACCACAGAAGTGGCGGAAATTCTCATGTAATAATCACCAAGGCCACAATATTTTCCCCATAGCGCTCCTGCAAGTGCAGACTCCACCTGCTGACTCTTGCCCACCCCACAACCTCTGCATTAACAAGCCCAGACAACCTGGGTTAGTGGGATATTCAATCTTGGAAGGCCTCATCCTGCCCTCACCCGACGCACACTTTCCAGCAGTGATCATCAGGAGTGGGGATAGCCCAGCTGATTTGTACCCTCTTTAACCCAGTGGTACGGAGGCCAGTTGTAGCTCCCTGCCGCAGTCCCCCATCCTTATCCTAGTTCTGCCCCAGCCCTAATTCTCCATCCTGTCCTGGCTGGCCCACCCTTCCTGTGTCGCTGCTCTCTGCTCTTCCCCAGGAACCGGTGCTGCAATTATGGTTATTGGCATCATGAGGCATTGGCTCACCCAAGTAGGGGGGGATGCCAACCCTGTAGGATTGCCCTGGAGTCTCCTTGAATTGAAGCCTACTCTCCAGGGCACTGCTTCGCACAATACCCAGGAGAAAGAAAAAAAATCATGGGGCATAAAAACGTGATTTTTCTTTCCATTTTCTTTGAACGTTCTCAGTTAAAAAAACATTGGAGATGGAGAACAAAGGCTGCTTGACTGACAGTCAAGAATCTTCCAATTGGATAATGAAGAGCCTGTTTCTTTTCCGATTGGCTGTGGGAAGACGGGGTGCCGTGAGGATGGACATGTCAGATTACCAATGGCGGGAGTGGGAGGCGGTTGGAGGCCATGTGATGAAGCCTCTAATCAGATTTGGCGACCCTACATCAAACAGGTGGCTAGGCGAGAATCGATCCAGCCCAAACATGCTGCAAACACTCAGGAGTCAGGCGAACGGCCTTCGACCTGTAACCTTTAACCCTACTGACCTGTCTCCACAGAGGCTGCTGTCTGAGCTGCCGAGTGTTGCCAGCATTTTCTGGTTTGATTTAAGATTTCCAGCATCCGGCGTATTTAGTTCTTTGTTTCATAGCCCATTAAATTCAAAGTACGGTATCATCAAGGCCCTCCCCCCCCCCCCAAAATCTTATTGCACGTACCCCGCTTTCTCAGAGGGGAGACTCGGCCAAGACAGACCTGCGTTTTCTGGACCTCAAGGCCTGGGTAGCTAAAACCCAGCCTCCGATAACCAGGCCTCTTTTGGCGGAGCATGGCAGTACGCTGATACACTAGGCCGCAGGCCGGTTCGGTCCACATAGCCCACAGTCTGCGGCCACCTGACCTCCCACCTCGCCCGCTCAAAACGCCTTTTTCTTAACCCCATCTCCAATATTTTTATAACTAACAAAAGCGTTCGATGAAAATGTTTGAAAATATTTATCTGTATGATTTTTCTCCCCACCCCCGGGGTTTTTTGGTTAGCGCACTGCAGTGTCCTGAGGAGATGAATCTTTCATTCTTGGAGCCTCCAGGGAAGGTGCAGTCCAGCCACGTATTCTGCGGTAGAAAGTCGGATTTCGAGGAGACACCATGACCCTCCCAATCCCTTTACGCAACGCGGCTACGAGGAAACTCTGGGATGTAGCATCCCTGTAGCCAAACCCGCCTCCCATCACCCCCTTCCCGCCACAAAAAAAAAACCTCTCCTGGTGTCTTTTAAAAAAAAAAAAAAATTGGCTCAATAATGTCTGCCATTTGTAAATTGCTGCAAGAGTCTCCTAACCCTAGTAAACCCCTTCTTCACCCACCCACCCTCAGCCCAAGCCTCAATCACCTCGGTCTGCTTTCAGGGACCTCAGACATTCTCCCAATACCTAGTGAAAAAAATATATCATGATTCTCCCCACCCCCTCCCCTCCCCTTTTTTTTTGACGCATTCTATCTTTTAGCAGAACTCCCAACTCCACAGAGAAGGAGTTGCATTTAAAGCCAGAGGGGGAACGATGTAAAACGTACAAACGTCCGTGTTTAATGAGATCAGAGCAAGCCGGTCACAGCTTCATCGAGAGAAAAATCAAAAATAGTCACATTTCACAAACGTCCCAGGTTTAGAAACAGTTGCAGTGGAAGATATAGATGTGTATTTAAATTTATTTACAACTGACGCAATTCCCACCCTCCTCCTCTCCTCTCCCACTCAGGTACGCTAAAGGAAGGAGGCAAATCTTTCGGGGAGGGGTCTGGATAACTTTCAACTTTTAAATGGGCAAATTAATAACAAAAAAAGACAGAAAATGCTGGCAATACACAGGTGGTGTATGTGGGGAAATGCTCTTTCTACTTGATGCTCACTGACCTATGGGTGCATTCCCTGTTTGGGATTCAGATTTCCAATATTTCTCCACACCCCCCGGATATGAAAAGAAAAAAAATATTTCAATCGGAGGACAGCGGATATTTTGGTCTTAAACAGCTCCTCGTCCAGGCAGATCCTTCACTCCAGAGGACAGGGTGGGGATCGTTACACTGGCTATATATATATATAATATATATAGGAAATAAAAATAAAAATCGCAACGAGCTTCAATCGTTGATCACCCTGCAACACGGAGGAAGGCAAGGAACAGTTGCCCCCTCCACCCCACCCAGAGACCCTTCACACTGGGGAGGGGTGGGGTCTTATTGGAAACACCCTGGGTCTATTGCCTTCAGTTTTCACTTCATTCACATTAACGGACGTCGAATTATGCGTAGTACGCTCACGATTTTCCAATGAGGTGCCCACTGCATGAGGCACCCGACTGGTGAAACATTCGCCCCCAACCCGCAATGGCCAGTCTGTCTTTAAGTAAACTCCCTTGCTGAAAGACTGATTCAGAATGGGAGAGGTGAAGTGACTGTAAAGGAGGCTCTTCCACTGATATCAGGGACAAGGACACAATGCAATGCTAGCTGGGCTGGGCTGGGGAGAGGGGGTGTTAAATTCCTTATATTAAAGTACTGCCTCCTCCCCCTTGCTCTTACCCTCTCTAAGTTAGCCTGAGTAGGTAGATTCCCGCCTTTACCCTCTCCCTGGGCCTTGAGCATTGCCTGGGTTGAGCGCGGAACAGGGAAAAATCTGTCGGGAGGGGAACGCTCGGAGGGAAATGGAAGGAAAATCGGGCGGGTCCCGTGTCACTGCCGTGCGCAGCTCCACCTCCCCATCCGAGTTTCCTTCTCCGTATGGGAAAGGCTATAATCCACCCCACTGTTTAAAGCATTTTAGCAAAGTATTCCAACCCCCTACTCTTCCCCGCCCCCGGATTAACCTCGGGCCGGGCATGACTGCTGTGTTGGTCACAGTCGGTGTAATTGTGCATTTAGACACCGTTTAACGTCTCCAGTACTGGCGCAGAGGAAATTCAGCTCCTTCTTCAGTAGAATGGTCGATTTAAAATTTCGCCGTCAGGTCTCAGAGTCTGCCGATGCCAGTTACTGCAGCCCGCCCCCAGTCACTGCCCTGTGTCCCGTTAATGTAACAGGAGAGCGAGGAGCTCAATCTCACTCGGATACGATTCTGATTCCAGACCAACAATACTGCAGGGCCGGAGGGAAAGGGGACGGGCAGATGTGGGAGTAATTCAGGATGGGGTGATGGAGACGTTCAAATGCATAGCAGCCAATCAGACCAAGCCCAACCCTAACTCCACAGCCGTCTACTGCCAGATCAAACCCAAACCCACAGCGTCTACTGTCAGAACAACCCCAATCCCACAGCCGTCTACCGTCAGATCAACCCCACTCCCACAGCCGTCTACAACCCCAATCCCACAGCCGTCTACTGTCAGCCCACAGCCGTCTACCGTCAGATCAACCCCAATCCCACAGCGTCTACCGTCAAATCAACCCCAATCCCACAGCCGTCTACCGTCAGCCCACAGCCGTCTACCGTCAGATCAACCCCAATCCCACAGCATCTACCGTCAAATCAACCCCAATCCCACAGCGTCTACCGTCAAATCAACCCCAATCCCACAGCGTCTACCGTCAAATCAACCCCAATCCCACAGCGTCTACCGTCAAATCAACCCCAATCCCACAGCATCTACCGTCAAATCAACCCCAATCCCACAGCGTCTACCGTCAAATCAACCCCAATCCCACAGCGTCTACCGTCAAATCAACCCCAATCCCACAGCATCTACCGTCAAATCAACCCCAACCCCACAGCATCTACCGTCAAATCAACCCCAATCCCACAGCGTCTACCGTCAAATCAACCCCAATCCCACAGCATCTACCGTCAAATCAACCCCAACCCCACAGCATCTACCGCCAGATCAACCCCAACCCCACAGCATCTACCGTCAAATCAACCCCAATCCCACAGCATCTACCGTCAAATCAACCCCAACCCCACAGCATCTACCGTCAAATCAACCCCAATCCCACAGCGTCTACCGTCAAATCAACCCCAATCCCACAGCATCTACCGTCAAATCAACCCCAACCCCACAGCGTCTACCGTCAAATCAACCCCAATCCCACAGCATCTACCGTCAAATCAACCCCAATCCCACAGCCGTCTACCGTCAGATCAACCCCAACCCCACAGCCGTCTACCGTCAGATCAACCCCAACCCCACAGCCGTCTACCGTCAGATCAACCCCAACCCCACAGCCGTCTACCGTCAGATCAACCCCAACCCCACAGCCGTCTACCGCCAGATCAACCCCAATCCCACAGCCGTCTACCGTCAGATCAACCCCAACCCCACAGCCGTCTACCGTCAGATCAACCCCAATCCCACAGCCGTCTACCGCCAGATCAACCCCAATCCCACAGCCGTCTACCGTCAGATCAACCCCAACCCCACAGCCGTCTACCGCCGGATCAACCCCAATCCCACAGCCGTCTACCGCCAGATCAACCCCAATCCCACAGCCGTCTACCGCCGGATCAGCCCCAATCCCACAGCCGTCTACCGCCGGATCAACCCCAATCCCACAGCCATTTTAGACAAATAAGATTCATTTAAGTTCTTTGTCGCTCACTGGGACATACCCCATCCCCTCCCCCTCCCCTGCAGGATGTCAGTCCGAACCTACTTCACTCGGATTTCTTTTTTTGGGATTTGAATATTTGTAGTCAATCGGGGGGGGGGGGGGGGGGGGCGGGGCGGGGAACGAGACACCACCGGGCCTAACCGCCATCCAGCAATCTTTCCGCCGACGATTCCCCCCCGTCTGCTCTCCGGTAGAGAGAGAGAGCGCGCGAGCGGGGGGCCTTGGTAGGAACGAAAATCAGTCTTGAAGGGCACAAGAGGCAGAAGGAAGGTGGGCGCGGGGCTAACTCCAGGCGGGGTCATAGCCGGTCCAGTCTTTGGGGGGCGCCAGGTAGACCCTGCGGCCGCGGTACATGAAGCTGACGATGCCCCGGTAGCCAGCTCGGGGCACGCCGGACTTGAGGTCGTCCATGACGCCCAGGGCTTTGGCGAAGGCTTTGAACGTGTCACGGGAGGAGTACTGGACACGGACCCGGCCCAGCTCCATGCGCTCGTTGCGCTGCAGGTCCTCCACCCGCAGCGCCTGCGCGCTGTAGACCTGCTGGGGGAAGGCCAGGTCGTAGTGCTCCTTCTTGAGGTAGGAGAGGTCCAGCTGGGTGAAAGGCACGAAGCGGTCGTTGAGCTTGATGAACTTGAGGTGCTGGTCGAAGAATTGGCCGTTGCTGACCCCCTTGCGGCCGAAGGTCATGGTGCGCGAGACTTCAGGCCGGATGCAGGAGCGGCCCCGCCGCTGGGCCGGGCTGCGCATCCAGTCGTCCCAGAAGGCGCCGGGCCACTTGGGCTCCAGCTCCTCCCAGGTGGTTTTCAGCAGCATCCAGCCCAGGCCCGGGAAGAAGTCGGTGCGGTACAGGGCCTCGGGCTGCTTGGCGTCCACCATCTGCTCCTTGCCATTGTCGTTCCAGGCTGAGGCGCACCACAGACTGGGGTCCTCCAGCAGCAGCGGGAAGAGGGCCCGGAAGTACTCGAAGAAGTCGGGCGCCACCTCCAGATCGTCCTCCACGATGACAGCTGCCTGGTACTTGAAGGTGTGGAAGACCTGGTTGAGGGCCCAGCGGTAGTGCCGGGAGATCTTGTAGTAGCCCTGGAACTTGCGGTGCTCGGCCGGCACCCGCAGGTCGGCCAGGTCCGGCTGGCGGATGTGCATGACCTGGTCGCCGTACGAGGCGATCACCTTGGCCGTCTCCTCGTGGCCGCAGTCCTGGCTCACCAGGATGGGGAAGAGCTCCTTGGAGGGCCGGTAGTAGAGCAGCTTGTCCAGGCACCGCCGGATGGTGGGACGGTCGCAGCCTATCACCAGCACGGGGAGGACCACGTCCTTGACCTGGGGGTCGCCGCCGGGGGGTGTGGCACCCCCGGGCGCAGGCGGCAGCGCCGGCGGAGGCTGCTGCTTCTTGCCCCGCTGCCACAGGCCCCGGTGGCGCTGGATTTGCTGCAGCAGCTTCTTCTGGTCCTCCAGCTCTAGCTCCACCTCCTCGGCCACCTTGACCACCTCGCGGGTCAGCTGCTCGGGGTCTGGGCTTCCCCCGGCCGGCGGGCGGCCCAGCAGGAAGAAGAGCAGCAGCAGGTTCCAGGCGATGAAGAGCAGCACCCCCCAGACTATCAGGTTGCTCCGCCGCACCATTCTCTCCCCGTCCTTGTGCTGCTCGCCTCGCCCCGCCGTCAGTCCAACTCCATCAACCTGTGGGGAGGGAGGGAGGGAGGGAGGGAGGGGGCAACAAAGAAAAAAGCACAGGATCAGACTCAGCTCGTCAAGGCCAGGAGTTAATACACCCGATTAAACCAGGCTACAAACAGGGTCTGGAGTTAGAGAGAGAGACAGACTGGAGATAGAGAGAGAGACAGACAGACTGGAGTTAGAGAGAGAGACAGACAGACAGACTGGAGTTAGAGAGAGAGAGAGACAGACTGGAGATAGAGAGAGAGACAGACTGGAGTTAGAGAGAGAGAGAGAGAGAGAGACAGACTGGAGTTAGAGAGAGAGAGACAGACTGGAGTTAGAGAGACAGACAGACAGACTGGAGTTAGAGAGAGAGACAGACAGACTGGAGTTAGAGAGACAGACAGACAGACTGGAGTTAGAGAGAGAGACAGACAGACTGGAGTTAGAGAGACAGACAGATGAGTTAGAGAGAGAGAGACAGACAGACTGGAGTTAGAGAGAGAGAGACAGACTGGAGTTAGAGTGAGAGACAGGTTAGAGTGAGAGAGACAGACTGGCGTTAGAGAGAGAGACAGACAGACTGGAGTTAGAGAGAGAGAGAGAGACAGACTGGAGTTAGAGAGAGAGACAGACAGACTGGAGTTAGAGAGAGAGACAGACAGACTGGAGTTAGAGAGAGACAGACTGGAGTTAGAGAGAGAGAGAGAGAGAGAGACAGACTGTAGTTAGAGTGAGAGAGAGACAGACTGGAGTTAGAGAGAGAGACAGACTGGAGTTAGAGAGAGAGACAGACTGGAGTTAGAGAGAGACAGACAGACTGGAGTTAGAGAGAGAGACAGACAGACTGGAGTTAGAGAGAGAGAGAGAGAGAGAGAGAGACAGACTGGAGTTAGAGAGAGAGACAGACTGGAGTTAGAGAGAGACAGACAGACTGGAGTTAGAGAGAGAGAGACAGACTGGAGTTAGAGAGAGAGACAGACTGGAGTTAGAGAGAGAGACAGACTGGAGTTAGAGAGAGAGACAGACTGGAGTTAGAGAGAGAGACAGACTGGAGTTAGAGAGAGAGACAGACTGGAGTTAGAGAGAGAGACAGACTGGAGTTAGAGAGAGAGACAGACTGGAGTTAGAGAGAGAGAGAGACAGACTGGAGTTAGAGAGAGAGAGAGACAGACAGACTGGAGTTAGAGAGAGAGAGAGACAGACTGGAGTTAGAGAGAGACAGACTGGAGTTAGAGAGAGAGAGAGACAGACTGGAGTTAGAGAGAGAGAGAGACAGACTGGAGTTAGAGAGAGAGACAGGCAGACTGGAGTTAGAGAGAGAGAGAGACAGACTGGAGTTGGAGAGAGAGACAGACTGGAGTTGGAGAGACAGACAGACTGGAGTTAGAGAGACAGACAGACTGGAGTTAGAGAGACAGACAGACTGGAGTTAGAGAGACAGACAGACTGGAGTTAGAGAGACAGACAGACTGGAGTTAGAGAGACAGACAGACTGGAGTTAGAGAGACAGACAGACTGGAGTTAGAGAGACAGACAGACTGGAGTTAGAGAGACAGACAGACTGGAGTTAGAGAGACAGACAGACTGGAGTTAGAGAGACAGACAGACTGGAGTTAGAGAGACAGACAGACTGGAGTTAGAGAGACAGACAGACTGGAGTTAGAGAGACAGACAGACTGGAGTTAGAGAGACAGACAGACTGGAGTTAGAGAGACAGACAGACTGGAGTTAGAGAGACAGACAGACTGGAGTTAGAGAGACAGACAGACTGGAGTTAGAGAGACAGACAGACTGGAGTTAGAGAGACAGACAGACTGGAGTTAGAGAGACAGACAGACTGGAGTTAGAGAGACAGACAGACTGGAGTTAGAGAGACAGACAGACTGGAGTTAGAGAGACAGACAGACTGGAGTTAGAGAGACAGACAGACTGGAGTTAGAGAGACAGACAGACTGGAGTTAGAGAGACAGACAGACTGGAGTTAGAGAGACAGACAGACTGGAGTTAGAGAGACAGACAGACTGGAGTTAGAGAGACAGACAGACTGGAGTTAGAGACACAGACAGACTGGAGTTAGAGAGACACCAACACAGTCTGGAGTTAGAGAGAGACACACCGACAGAGTCTGGAGTTAGGGAGACACACCGACACAGTCCAGAGTTAGAGAGAGACACACCAACAAAGTCTGGAGTTAGAGAGGGACACACCAACAAAGTCTGGAGTTGGAGAGACACAGACACAGTCTGGAGTTAGAGAGAGACACACCGACACAGTCTGGAGTTAGAGAGACACCGACACAGTCTGGAGTTAGAGAGAGACACACCGACACAGTCTGGAGTTAGAGAGACACCGACAAAGTCTGGAGTTAGAGAGAGACACACCGACACAGTCTGGAGTTAGAGAGAGACACACCGACACAGTCTGGAGTTAGAGAGAGAGACACACCAACACAGTCTGGAGTTAGAGAGACACCGACACAGTCTGGAGTTAGAGACACACCGACACAGTCTGGAGTTAGAGACACACCGACACAGTCTGGAGTTGTAGAGACACCGACACAGTCTGGAGTTAGAGAGAGACACACCGACACAGTCTGCAGTTAGAGAGAGACACACCGACACAGTCTGCAGTTAGAGAGAGACACCGACACAGTCTGGAGTTAGAGACACACCGACACAGTCTGGAGTTGTAGAGACACACCGACACAGTCTGGAGTTGGAGAGAGACACACCGACACAGTCTGGAGTTAGAGAGAGACACACCGACACAGTCTGGAGTTAGAGACACTGACACAGTCTGGAGTGAGAGAGACACACCGACACAGTCTGGAGTTAGAGAGAGACACACCGACACAGTCTGGAGTGAGAGAGACACCGACACAGTCTGGAGTTAGAGAGAGACACACCGACACAGTCTGGAGTGAGAGAGACACCGACACAGTCTGGAGTTAGAGAGAGACACACCGACACAGTCTGGAGTGAGAGAGACACCGATACAGTCTGGAGTTAGAGAGACACACCGACACAGTCTGGAGTGAGAGACACACCGACACAGTCTGGAGTGAGAGAGACACACCGACACAGTCTGGAGTGAGAGACACACCGACACAGTCTGGAGTGAGAGAGAGACACACCGACACAGTCTGGAGTTAGAGAGAGACACACCGACACAGTCTGGAGTTAGAGAGAGACACACCGACACAGTCTGGAGTTAGAGAGAGACACACCGACACAGTCTGGAGTGAGAGACACACCGACACAGTCTGGAGTTAGAGAGAGACACACCGACACAGTCTGGAGTGAGAGAGAGACACACCGACACAGTCTGGAGTTAGAGAGAGACACCGACACAGTCTGGAGTGAGAGAGACACACCGACACAGTCTGGAGTTAGAGAGAGACACCGACACAGTGTGGAGTTAGAGAGAGACACACCGACACAGTCTGGAGTTAGAGAGACACCGACACAGTCTGGAGTTAGAGAGAGACACACCGACACAGTCTGGAGTTAGAGAGAGACACCGACACAGTCTGGAGTTAGAGAGAGACACACCGACACAGTCTGGAGTGAGAGAGAGACACACCGACACAGTCTGGAGTTAGAGAGACACCGACACAGTCTGGAGTTAGAGAGAGACACACCGACACAGTCTGGAGTGAGAGAGACACCGACACAGTCTGGAGTTAGAGAGAGACACACCGACACAGTCTGGAGTTAGAGAGAGAGACACCGACACAGTCTGGAGTTAGAGAGAGACACACCGACACAGTCTGGAGTTAGAGAGAGACACACTGACACAGTCTGGAGTTAGAGAGAGACACCGACACAGTCTGGAGTTAGAGAGAGACACCGACACAGTCTGGAGTGAGAGAGACACCGACACAGTCTGGAGTGAGAGAGACACCGACACAGTCTGGAGTTAGAGAGAGACACACCGACAGAGTCTGGAGTTAGGGAGACACACCGACACAGTCCAGAGTTAGAGAGAGACACACCAACAAAGTCTGGAGTTAGAGAGGGACACACCAACAAAGTCTGGAGTTGGAGAGACACAGACACAGTCTGGAGTTAGAGAGAGACACACCGACACAGTCTGGAGTTAGAGAGACACCGACACAGTCTGGAGTTAGAGAGAGACACACCGACACAGTCTGGAGTTAGAGAGACACCGACAAAGTCTGGAGTTAGAGAGAGACACACCGACACAGTCTGGAGTTAGAGAGAGACACACCGACACAGTCTGGAGTTAGAGAGAGAGACACACCAACACAGTCTGGAGTTAGAGAGACACCGACACAGTCTGGAGTTAGAGACACACCGACACAGTCTGGAGTTAGAGACACACCGACACAGTCTGGAGTTGTAGAGACACCGACACAGTCTGGAGTTAGAGAGAGACACACCGACACAGTCTGCAGTTAGAGAGAGACACACCGACACAGTCTGCAGTTAGAGAGAGACACCGACACAGTCTGGAGTTAGAGACACACCGACACAGTCTGGAGTTGTAGAGACACACCGACACAGTCTGGAGTTGGAGAGAGACACACCGACACAGTCTGGAGTTAGAGACACCGACACAGTCTGGAGGTAGAGAGACACCGACACAGTCTGGAGTTAGAGAGAGACACACCGACACAGTCTGGAGTTAGAGAGAGACACACCGACACAGTCTGGAGTTAGAGACACTGACACAGTCTGGAGTGAGAGAGACACACCGACACAGTCTGGAGTTAGAGAGAGACACACCGACACAGTCTGGAGTGAGAGAGACACCGACACAGTCTGGAGTTAGAGAGAGACACACCGACACAGTCTGGAGTGAGAGAGACACCGACACAGTCTGGAGTTAGAGAGAGACACACCGACACAGTCTGGAGTGAGAGAGACACCGATACAGTCTGGAGTTAGAGAGACACACCGACACAGTCTGGAGTGAGAGACACACCGACACAGTCTGGAGTGAGAGAGACACACCGACACAGTCTGGAGTGAGAGACACACCGACACAGTCTGGAGTGAGAGAGAGACACACCGACACAGTCTGGAGTTAGAGAGAGACACACCGACACAGTCTGGAGTTAGAGAGAGACACACCGACACAGTCTGGAGTTAGAGAGAGACACCGACACAGTCTGGAGTTAGAGAGAGACACACCGACACAGTCTGGAGTGAGAGACACACCGACACAGTCTGGAGTTAGAGAGAGACACACCGACACAGTCTGGAGTGAGAGAGAGACACACCGACACAGTCTGGAGTTAGAGAGAGACACCGACACAGTCTGGAGTGAGAGAGAGACACACCGACACAGTCTGGAGTTAGAGAGAGACACCGACACAGTGTGGAGTTAGAGAGAGACACACCGACACAGTCTGGAGTTAGAGAGACACCGACACAGTCTGGAGTTAGAGAGAGACACACCGACACAGTCTGGAGTTAGAGAGAGACACCGACACAGTCTGGAGTTAGAGAGAGACACACCGACACAGTCTGGAGTGAGAGAGAGACACACCGACACAGTCTGGAGTTAGAGAGACACCGACACAGTCTGGAGTTAGAGAGAGACACACCGACACAGTCTGGAGTGAGAGAGACACCGACACAGTCTGGAGTTAGAGAGAGACACACCGACACAGTCTGGAGTTAGAGAGAGAGACACCGACACAGTCTGGAGTTAGAGAGAGACACACCGACACAGTCTGGAGTTAGAGAGAGACACACTGACACAGTCTGGAGTTAGAGAGAGACACCGACACAGTCTGGAGTTAGAGAGAGACACCGACACAGTCTGGAGTGAGAGAGACACCGACACAGTCTGGAGTGAGAGAGACACCGACACAGTCTGGAGTTAGAGAGAGAGACACCGACACAGTCTGGAGTTAGAGACACACCGACACAGTCTGGAGAGAGAGACACACCGACACAGTCTGGAGTGAGAGAGACACTGACACAGTCTGGAGTTAGAGAGACACACCGACACAGTCTGGAGTGAGAGAGACACTGACACAGTCTGGAGTGAGAGAGACACTGACACAGTCTGGAGTTAGAGACACACCGACACAGTCTGGAGTGAGAGAGAGACCGACACAGTCTGGAGAGAGAGACACACCGACACAGTCTGGAGTTAGAGAGACACCGACACAGTCTGGAGAGAGAGACACACTGACAGTCTGGAGTTAGAGAGACACCGACACAGTCTGGAGAGAGAGACACACTGACACAGTCTGGAGTTAGAGAGACACCGACACAGTCTGGAGTGAGAGAGACACTGACACAGTCTGGAGTGAGAGAGACACTGACACAGTCTGGAGTGAGAGACACACCGACACAGTCTGGAGTTAGAGAGAGACACACCGACACAGTCTGGAGTTAGAGAGACACACCGACACAGTCTGGAGTTAGAGAGAGACACACCGACACAGTCTGGAGTTAGAGAGAGACACACCGACACAGTCTGGAGTTAGAGAGAGACACCGACACAGTCTGGAGTGAGAGAGACACCGACACAGTCTGGAGTGAGAGAGACACCGACACAGTCTGGAGTTAGAGAGACACACCGACACAGTCTGGAGTTAGAGAGAGACACACTGACACAGTCTGGAGTTAGAGAGAGACACCGACACAGTCTGGAGTTAGAGAGAGACACACCGACACAGTCTGGAGTTAGAGAGAGACACACTGACACAGTCTGGAGTTAGAGAGAGACACCGACACAGTCTGGAGTTAGAGAGACACACCGACACAGTCTGGAGTGAGAGAACACGACACAGTCTGGAGTCGAGAGAGACACACCACACATGGAGTTCGAGAGAGACACACCGACACAGTCTGGAGTGAGAGAGAGACACACCGACACAGTCTGGAGTTAGAGAGAGACACGTGGGTAGACCGACACAGTCTGGAGTGACACACCGACACAGTCTGGAGTTAGAGAGAGACACACCGACACAGTCTGGAGTTAGAGAGAGACACACCGACACAGTCTGGAGTTAGAGAGAGACACACCGACACAGTCTGGAGTGAGAGAGAGACACACCGACACAGTCTGGAATTAGAGAGAGACACACCGACACAGTCTGGAGTTAGAGAGAGACACACCGACACAGTCTGGAGTTAGAGAGAGAGACACCGACACAGTCTGGAGTGAGAGAGAGACACACCGACACAGTCTGGAATTAGAGAGAGACACACCGACACAGTCTGGAGTTAGAGAGAGACACACCGACACAGTCTGGAGTTAGAGAGAGAGACACCGACACAGTCTGGAGTTAGAGAGAGACACACCGACACAGTCTGGAGTTAGAGAGAGACACACCGACACAGTCTGGAGTTAGAGAGAGACACCGACACAGTCTGGAGTTAGAGAGAGACACACCGACACAGTCTGGAGTTAGAGACACATCGACACAGTCTGGAGTTAGAGAGAGACACACCGACACAGTCTGGAGTTAGAGAGAGACACCGACACAGTCTGGAGTTAGAGAGAGACACCGACACAGTCTGGAGTTAGAGAGAGACACACCGACACAGTCTGGAGTGAGACACACCCCAACACAGTCTGGAGTTAGAGAGAGACACACCGACACAGTCTGGAGTGAGAGAGAGACACACCGACACAGTCTGGAGTTAGAGAGAGACACCGACACAGTCTGGAGTGAGAGAGAGACACACCGACACAGTCTGGAGTTAGAGAGAGACACCGACACAGTGTGGAG
>NW_028226899.1:0-22833 GCF_052327205.1 Somniosus microcephalus
TCGCTCTCTCTCTTCCCCCTCAGTCGCTCTCTCTCTTTCCCCCCAGTCGCTTTCTCTCTTCCCCCCCATTCGCTCTCTCTCTTCCCCCCCAGTCGCTCTCTCTCTTCACCCCAGTCGCTCTCTCTCTTTTTCCGTCCCAGTCGCTTTCTCACTTCCCCCCAGTCGCTCTCTCTCTTCCCCCACAGTCGCTCTCTCTCTTCCCCCCCAGTCGCTCTCTCTCTTCCCCCCCAGTCGCTCTCCCTCTTCCCCCCCAGTCGCTCTTTCTTCCCCCCCCAGTCGCTCTCTCTCTTTCCCCCCCAGTCACTCTCTCTCTTCCCCCCAGTCACTCTCTCTCTTCCTCCCCAGTCGCTCTCTCTCTTCCCTCCAGTCGCTCGCTCTCTTCCCCCCCAGTCGCTCTCTCTCTTCCACCCCCGTCGCTCTCTCGCTTCCCCCCAGTCGCTCGCTCTCTTTTTCCGCCCCAGTCGCTCTCTCTCTTCCCCCCAGTCGCTCTATCTCTTCCCCCGCATTCGCTCTCTCTCTTCCCCCCTAGTCGCTCTCTCTCTTCGACCCCAGTCACTCTCTCTGTTCCCCCCCAGTCGCTCTCTCTCTTCCCCCCTAGTCGCTCTCTCTCTTCCCCCCAAGTAGCTCTCACTATTCCCCACCAGTCGCTCTCTCTATTCCCCCCCAGTCGCTCTCTCTCTTCCCCCCAGTGGCTCTCTCTCTTCACCCCAAGTCGCTCTCTCTCTTCCCCCCAGTCGCTCTCTCTCTTCCCCCCCAGTCGCTCCCTCTCTTCCCCCCAGTGGCTCTCTCCCTTCCCCCCCAGTCGCTCTCTCTCTTCCCTCCAGTCGCTCTCTCTTCCCCCCAGTCGCTCTCTCTTCCCCCCCAGTCGCTCTCTCTCTTCCCCCCCGAGTCGCGCTCTCTTTTCCCCCCAGTCGCTCTCTCTCTTCCCCCCCAGTCGCTCTCCCTCATCCCCCCCAGTCGCTGTCTCTCTTCCCCCCCAGTCACTCTCCCTCTTCCCCCCCATTCGCTCTTTCTCTTCCCCCCCAGTCGCTCTCTCTCTTCCCCCGCGTCGCTCTATCTCTTCCCCCCAGTCGCTCTCTCTCTTCCCCCCCAGTCGCTCTCTCTATTCCTCCCAGTCACTCTCTCCTTTCCCACCCAGTCGCACTTTCTCTTCCGCCCCAGTCGCTCTCTCTCTTCCGTCCCAGTCGCTCTCTCTCTTCCCCCCCAGTCGCTCTCTCTCTTCCCCCCGAGTCGCTCTCTCTCTTCCCCCCTAGTCGCTCTCTCGCTTCCCCCCCAGTCATTCTCTCTCTTCCCCCCTAGTCGATCTCTCTCTTCCCCCCAGTCGCTCTCACTCTGCCCCACCAGTCGCTCTGTCTCTTCCCCCGCAGTTGCTCTCTCTCTTCCCCCCCAGTCGCACTTCTCTTCCCCCAAGTCGCTCTCTCTCTCCCCCCAGTCGCTCTCTCTCTTCCCCCCCAGTCGCTCTCTCTCTTCCCCCCAGTCGCTCTCTCTCTTCCCCCCCAGTCGCTCTCTCTCTTCCCCCCAGTCGCTCTCTCTCTTCCCCCCAGTCGCTCTCTCTCTTCCCCCCATCACTCTTTCTTCCCCCCCAGTCGCTCTCTCTCTTCCCCCCCAGTTGCTCTCTCTCTTCCTCCCCCTAGTCGCTCTCTCTCTTCCCCCCCAGTCGCTCTCTCTCTTCCCCCCCAGTCCGCTCTCTCTGTTCCCCCCCATTCGCTCTCTCTCTTCCCCCCCAGTCGCTCTCTCTCTTGCCCCCCAGTCGCTCTCTCTCTTCCCCCCAGTCGCTCTCTCTCTTCCCCCGAGTCGCTCTCTCTCTTCCCCCCAGTCGCTCTCTCTCTTCCCCCCCAGTCGCTCTCTCTCTTCCCCCCCAGTCGCTCTCTCTCTTCCCCCCGAGTCGCTCTCTCTCTTCCCCCCCCAGTCGCTCTTTCTTCCCCCCAGCCGCTCTCTCTCTTTCCCCCCCCAGTCACTCTCTCTCTTCCCCCCCAGTCGCTCTCTCTCTTCCTCCCCAGTCGCTCTCTCTCTTCCCCCCCAGTCGCTCTCTCTCTTCCGCCCCAGTCGCTCTCTCTCTTCTGCCCCAGTCGCTCTGCCTCTTCACCACCAGTCACTCTCTCTCTTCCCCCTCAGTCGTTCTCTCTTTTTCCCCCAGTTGCTCTCTCTCTTTCCCCGCAGTCGCTCTCTCTCTTCCCCCCAGTCGCTCTCTCTCTTCCCCCCATTCGCTCTCTCTCTTCCCCCCCCAGTTGTTCTCTCTTCCCCCCCAGTCGCTCCCTCTCTTCCCCCCCAGTCACTCTCTCTCTTCCCCCCCAGTCACTCTCTCTCTTCCTCCCCAGTCGCTCTCTCTCTTCCCCCCCGGTCGCTCTCTCTCTTCTGCCGCAGTCGCTCTCTCTCTTCCGCCCCAGTCGCTCTCTCTCTTCCCCCCCAGTCACTCTCTCTGTTCCCCCCCAGTCGCTCTCTCTCTTCCCCCCAGTCGGTCTCTCTCTTCCCCCCAAGTAGCTCTCACTATTCCCCACCAGTCGCTCTCTCTCTTCCCCCCAAGTCGCTCTCTCTCTTCCCCCCAGTCGCTCTCTCTCTTCCCCCCCCAGTCGGTCTCTCTCTTCACCCCAAGTCGCTCTCTCTCTTCCCCCCAGTCGCTCTCTCTCTTCCCCCCCCAGTCGCTCTCTCTCTTCCCCCCCAGTCGCTCTCTCTCTTCCGCCGCAGTCACTCTCTCTTGAGAGAGACAGTCACTCTCTCTCTTCCCCCCCAGTCGCTCTCTCTCTTCCTCCCCAGTCGCTCTCTCTCTTCCCTCCAGTCGCTCGCTCTCTTCCCCCCCAGTCGCTCTCTCTCTTCCCCCCCCAGTCGCTCTCTCGCTTCCCCCCAGTCGCTCGCTCTCTTTTTCCGCCCCAGTCGCTCTCTCTCTTCCCCCCAGTCGCTCTATCTCTTCCCCCGCATTCGCTCTCTCTCTTCGACCCCAGTCACTCTCTCTGTTCCCCCCCAGTCGCTCTCTCTCTTCCCCCCTAGTCGCTCTCTCTCTTCCCCCCAAGTAGCTCTCACTATTCCCCACCAGTCGCTCTCTCTATTCCCCCCCAGTCGCTCTCTCTCTTCCCCCCAGTGGCTCTCTCTCTTCACCCCAAGTCGCTCTCTCTCTTCCCCCCAGTCGCTCTCTCTCTTCCCCCCCAGTCGCTCCCTCTCTTCCCCCCAGTGGCTCTCTCCCTTCCCCCCCAGTCGCTCTCTCTCTTCCCTCCAGTCGCTCTCTCTCTTCCCCCCAGTCGCTCTCTCTTCCCCCCCAGTCGCTCTCTCTCTTCCCCCCCGAGTCGCGCTCTCTTTTCCCCCCAGTCGCTCTCTCTCTTCCCCCCCAGTCGCTCTCCCTCTTCCCCCCCAGTCGCTGTCTCTCTTCCCCCCCAGTCACTCTCCCTCTTCCCCCCCATTCGCTCTTTCTCTTCCCCCCAGTCGCTCTCTCTCTTCCCCCGCGTCGCTCTATCTCTTCCCCCCAGTCGCTCTCTCTCTTCCCCCCCAGTCGCTCTCTCTCTTCCCCCCCAGTCGCTCTCTCTCTTCCCCCCCAGTCGCTCTCTCTCTTCCCCCCCAGTCGCTCTTTCTTCCCCCCCAGTCGCTCTCTCTCTTTCCCCCCCAGACGCTCACTCTCTTCCCCCCCAGTCGCTCTCTCTCTTCCTCCACAGTCGCTCTCTCTCTTCCCCCCCAGTCGCTCTCTCTCTTCCGCCCCAGTCGCTCTCTCTCTTCGCCACCAGTCATTCTCTCTCTTCCCCCTCAGTCGTTCTCTCTTTTTCCCCTCAGTCGCTCTCTCTCTTTCCCCCCATTCGCTCTCTCTCTTCCCCCCCAGTCGCTCTCTCTCTTCCCCCCCAGTTGCTCTCTCTCTTCCCCCCCAGTTGTTCTCTCTTCCCCCCCAGTCGCTCCCTCTCTTCCCCCCCAGTCACTCTCTCTCTTCAACCCCAGTCGCTCTCTATCTTCCCCCCCAGTCACTCTCTCTCTTCCTCCCCAGTCGCTCTCTCTCTTCCCCCCCAGTCGCTCTCTCTCTTCCCCCCAAGTAGCTCTCACTATTCCCCACCAGTCGCTCTCTCTCTTCCCCCCCAGTCGCTCTCTCTCTTCCCCCCAGTCGCTCTCTCTCTTCCCCCCCAGTCGGTCTCTCTCTTCACCCCAAGTCGCTCTCTCTCTTCCCCCCAGTCGTTCTCTCTCTTCCCCCCCAGTCGCTCTCTCTCTTCCCCCCAGTGGCTCTCTCTCTTCCCCCCCAGTCGCTCTCTCTCTTCCCTCCAGCCGCTCTCTCCCTTCCCCGGAGTCGCTCTCTCTTCCCCCCCAGTCGCTCTCTCTCTTCCCCCCACAGTCGCTCTCTCTCTTCCCCGCAGTCGCTCTCTCTCTTTTTCCGCCCCAGTCGCTTTCTCTCTTCCCCCCAGTCGCTCTCTCTCTTCCCCCACAGTCGCTCTCTCTCTTCCCCCCCAGTCGCTCTCTCTCTTCCCCCCCAGTCGCTCTCCCTCTTCCCCCCCAGTCGCTCTTTCTTCCCCCCCAGTCGCTCTCTCTCTTTATTCCCCAGTCACTCTCTCTCTTCCCCCCCAGTCACTTTCTCTCTTCCTCCCCAGTCGCTCTCTCTCTTCCCTCCAGTCGCTCGCTCTCTTCCCCCCCCAGTCGCTCTCTCTCTTCCCCCCCCAGTCGCTCTCTCGCTTCCCCCCAGTCGCGCGCTCTCTCTCTTCCCCCGCATTCGCTCTCTCTCTTCCCCCCCAGTCGCTCTCTCTCTTCCGCCGCATTCGCTCTCTCTCTTCCCCCCCAGTCACTCTCTCTGTTCCCCCCCAGTCGCTCTCTCTCTTCCCCCCTAGTCGCTCTATCTCTTCCCCCCAAGGAGCTCTCACTATTCCCCACCAGTCGCTCTCTCTATTCCCCCCCAGTCGCTCTCTCCCTTCCCCCCAGTGGCTCTCTCTCTTCACCCCAAGTCGCTCTCTCTCTTCCCCCCAGTCGCTCTCTCTCTTCCCCCCCAGTCGCTCCCTCTCTTCCCCCCAGTGGCTCTCTCTCTTCCCCCCCAGTCGCTCTCTCTCTTCCCCCAGTCGCTCTCCCTCTTCCCCCCCAGTCGCTCTTTCTTCCCCCCCAGTCGCTCTCTCTCTTTCCCCCCAGTCGCTTTCTCCCCGCCCAGTCACTCTCTCTCTTCCTCCCCAGACGCTCTCTCTCTTCCCCCCAGTTGCTCTCTCTCTTCCCCTAAAGTCGCTTTCTTTCTTCCCCCCCAGTCGCTCTCTCTATTCCTCCCCAGTCGCTCTCTCCTTTCCCACCCAGTCGCACTTTCTCCTCCGCCCCAGTCGCTCTCTCTCTTCCGTCCCAGTCGCTCTCTCTCTTCCCCCCCAGTTGCTCTCTCTCTTCCCCCCCAGTCGCTCTCTCTCTTCGACCCCCAGTCGCTCTCTCTCTTCCACCCAGTCGCTCTCTCTCTTCCCCCCCGTCGCTCTACCTCTTCCCCCCAGTCGCTCTCTCACTTTTTCCGCTCCAGTCGCTCTCTCTCTTCCCCCCAGTCGCTCTCTCTCTTCCCCCCCAGTCGCTCTCTCTCTTCCCCCCCAGTCGCTCTCTCTCTTCCCCCCAGTCGCTCTCCCTCTTCCCCCCCAGTCGCTCTTTCTTCCCCCCCAGTCGCTCTCTCTCTTTCCCCCCAGTCGCTTTCTCCCCGCCCAGTCACTCTCTCTCTTCCTCCCCAGACGCTCTCTCTCTTCCCCCCAGTTGCTCTCTCTCTTCCCCTAAATTCGCTCTCTTTCTTCCCCCCCAGTCGCTCTCTCTATTCCTCCCCAGTCGCTCTCTCCTTTCCCACCCAGTCGCACTTTCTCTTCCGCCCCAGTCGCTCTCTCTCTTCCGTCCCAGTCGCTCTCTCTCTTCCCCCCCAGTCGCTCTCTCTCTTCCCCCCCAGTCGCTGTCTCTCTTCCCCCCGAGTCACTCTCTCTCTTCCCCCCTAGTCGCTCTCTCGCTTCCCCCCCAGTCATTCTCTCTCTTCCCCCTCTAGTCGATCTCTCTCTTCCCCCCAGTCGCTCTCACTCTTCCCCACCAGTCGCTCTGTCTCTTCCCCCGCAGTTGCTCTCTCTCTTCCCCCCCAGTCGCTCTTTCTCTTCCCCCAAGTCGCTCTCTCTCTTCCCCCCCAGTCGCTCTCTCTCTTCCCCCCCCCAGTCGCTCTCTCTCTTCCCCCCAGTCGCTCTCTCTCTTCCCCCCCAGTCGCTCTCTCTCTTCCCCCCCAGTCGCTCTCTCTCTTCCCCCCAGTCGCTCTCTCTCTTCCCCCCATCACTCTTTCTTCCCCCCCAGTCGCTCTCTCTCTTCCCCCCCAGTCGCTCTCTCTCTTCACCCCAAGTCGCTCTCGCTCTTCCCCCCAGTCGCTCCCTCTCTTCCCCCCCAGTCGCTCTCTCTCTTCCCCCCCAGTCGCTCTCTCTCTTCCCCCCCAGTTGTTCTCTCTTCCCCCCCAGTCGCTCCCTCTCTTCCCCCCCAATCACTCTCTCTCTTCCCCCCCAGTCACTCTCTCTCTTCCTCCCCAGTCGCTCTCTCTCTTCCCCCCCGGTCGCTCTCTCTCTTCTGCCCCAGTCGCTCTCTCTCTTCCGCCCCAGTCGCTCTCTCTCTTCCTCCCCAGTCACTCTCTCTGCTCCCCCCCAGTCGCTCTCTCTCTTCCCCCCCAGTCGCTCTCTCTCTTCCCCCCAAGTAGCTCTCGCTCTTCCCCACCAGTCGCTCTCTCTCTTCCCCCCCAGTCGCTCTCTCACTTCCCCCCAGTCGCTCTCTCTCTTCCCCCCCAGTCGCTCTCTCTCTTCACCCCAAGTCGCTCTCTCTCTTCCCCCCAGTCGCTCTCTCTCTTCCCCCCCAGTCGCTCTCTCTCTTCCCCGCAGTGGCTCTCTCTCTTCCCCCCGAGTCGCTCTCTCTCTTCCCTCCAGTCGCTGTCTCTCTTCCCCCCAGTCGCTCTCTCTTCCCCCCCAGTCGCTCTCTCTCTTCCCCCCCAGTCGCTCTCTCTCTTCCCCCCCAGTCGCTCTCTCTCTTCCCCCCCAGTCGCTCTCTCTCTTCCCCCCCATTCGCTCTCTCTCTTCCCCACCAGTCGCCCTCTCTCTTCCCCCTCAGCCGCTCTCTCTCTTCCCCACAGTCGCTCTCTCTCTTTTTCCGCCCCAGTCGCTCTCTCTCTTCCCCCCCAGTCGCTCTCTCTCTTTCCCCCCCAGTCGCTCTCTCTCTTCCCCCCCAGTCGCTCTCTCTCTTCCCTCCAGTCGCTCGCTCTCTTTCCCCCCAGTCGCTCTCTCTCTTCCCCCACCAGTCGCTCTCTCGCTTCCCCCCAGTCGCTCGCTCTCTTTTTCCGCCCCAGTCGCTCTCTCTCTTCCCCCCAGTCGCTCTCTCTCTTCCCCCGCATTCGCTCTCTCTCTTCACCCCCAGTCGCTCTCTCTCTTGCCCCCCAGTCGCTCTCTCTCTTCCCCCAGTCGCTCTCGCTCTTCCCCCCAGTCGCTCTCTCTCTTCCCCCCAGTCGCTCTCTCTCTTCCCCCCCAGTCGCTCTCTCTGTTCCCCCCCAGTCGCTCTCTCTCTTCCCCCCCAGTTGCTCTTTCTTCCCCCCAGTCACTCTCTCTCTTTCCCCCGCAGTCGCTCTCTCTCTTCCCCCCCAGTCACTCTCTCTCTTCCTCCCCAGTCGCTCTCTCTCTTCCCCCCCAGTCTCTCTCTCTCTTCCGCCCCAGTCGCTCTCTCTCTTCCGCCCCAGTCGCTCTCTCTCTTCACCACCAGTCGCTCTCTCTCTTCCCCCCCAGTCGCTCTCTCTCTTTTTCCCCCCCAGTCGCACTCTCTCTTCCCCCCCAGTTGCTCCCTCTCAACCCCCCCAGTCGCTCTCTCTCTTCCCCCCAGTCGCTCTCTCTCTTTCCCCCCAGTCGCTCTCTCTTCCCCCCCGGTCGCTCTCTCTCTTCCCCCCCAGTCGCTCTCTCTCTTCCCCCGCATTCGCTCTCTCTCTTCCCCCCAGTCACTCTCTCTCTTCCCCCCCATTCGCTCTCTCTCTTCCCCCCCCAGTCGCTCTCTCTCTTCCCCCCCAGTCGCTCTCTCTCTACCCCCCCAGTCGCTCTCTCTCTTCCCCCCAGTCGCTCTCTCTCTTCCCCCCCAGTCGCTCTCTCTCTTCCCCCCCAGTCGCTCTCTCTCTTCACCCCAAGTCGCTCTCTCTCTTCCCCCCAAGTCGCTCTCTCTCTTCCCCCCCGGTCGCTCTCTCTCTTCTGCCGCAGTCGCTCTCTCTCTTCCGCCCCAGTCGCTCTCTCTCTTCCCCCCCAGTCACTCTCTCTGTTCCCCCCCAGTCGCTCTCTCTCTTCCCCCCCAGTCGGTCTCTCTCTTCCCCCCAAGTAGCTCTCACTATTCCCCACCAGTCGCTCTCTCTCTTCCCCCCAAGTCGCTCTCTCTCTTCCCCCCAGTCGCTCTCTCTCTTCCCCCCCCAGTCGGTCTCTCTCTTCACCCCAAGTCGCTCTCTCTCTTCCCCCCAGTCGCTCTCTCTCTCTTCCCCCCCAGTCGCTCTCTCTCTTCCCCCCCAGTCGCTCTCTCTCTTCCGCCGCAGTCACTCTCTCTTTCCCCCCCCAGTCACTCTCTCTCTTCCCCCCCAGTCGCTCTCTCTCTTCCTCCCCAGTCGCTCTCTCTCTTCCCTCCAGTCGCTCGCTCTCTTCCCCCCCAGTCGCTCTCTCTCTTCCCCCCCCAGTCGCTCTCTCGCTTCCCCCCAGTCGCTCGCTCTCTTTTTCCGCCCCAGTCGCTCTCTCTCTTCCCCCCAGTCGCTCTATCTCTTCCCCCGCATTCGCTCTCTCTCTTCGACCCCAGTCACTCTCTCTGTTCCCCCCCAGTCGCTCTCTCTCTTCCCCCCTAGTCGCTCTCTCTCTTCCCCCCAAGTAGCTCTCACTATTCCCCACCAGTCGCTCTCTCTATTCCCCCCCAGTCGCTCTCTCTCTTCCCCCCAGTGGCTCTCTCTCTTCACCCCAAGTCGCTCTCTCTCTTCCCCCCAGTCGCTCTCTCTCTTCCCCCCCAGTCGCTCCCTCTCTTCCCCCCAGTGGCTCTCTCCATTCCCCCCCAGTCGCTCTCTCTCTTCCCTCCAGTCGCTCTCTCTCTTCCCCCCAGTCGCTCTCTCTTCCCCCCCAGTCGCTCTCTCTCTTCCCCCCCGAGTCGCGCTCTCTTTTCCCCCCAGTCGCTCTCTCTCTTCCCCCCCAGTCGCTCTCCCTCTTCCCCCCCAGTCGCTGTCTCTCTTCCCCCCCAGTCACTCTCCCTCTTCCCCCCCATTCGCTCTTTCTCTTCCCCCCAGTCGCTCTCTCTCTTCCCCCGCGTCGCTCTATCTCTTCCCCCCAGTCGCTCTCTCTCTTCCCCCCCAGTCGCTCTCTCTCTTCCCCCCCAGTCGCTCTCTCTCTTCCCCCCCAGTCGCTCTCTCTCTTCCCCCCCAGTCGCTCTTTCTTCCCCCCCAGTCGCTCTCTCTCTTTCCCCCCAGTCGCTCTCTCTCTTTCCCCCCCAGTCGCTCACTCTCTTCCCCCCCAGTCGCTCTCTCTCTTCCTCCACAGTCGCTCTCTCTCTTCCCCCCCAGTCGCTCTCTCTCTTCCGCCCCAGTCGCTCTCTCTCTTCGCCACCAGTCATTCTCTCTCTTCCCCCTCAGTCGTTCTCTCTTTTTCCCCTCAGTCGCTCTCTCTCTTTCCCCCCAGTCGCTCTCTCTCTTCCCCCCCAGTCGCTCTCTCTCTTCCCCCCCAGTTGCTCTCTCTCTTCCCCCCCAGTTGTTCTCTCTTCCCCCCCAGTCGCTCCCTCTCTTCCCCCCCAGTCACTCTCTCTCTTCAACCCCAGTCGCTCTCTATCTTCCCCCCCAGTCACTCTCTCTCTTCCTCCCCAGTCGCTCTCTCTCTTCCCCCCCAGTCGCTCTCTCTCTTCCCCCCAAGTAGCTCTCACTATTCCCCACCAGTCGCTCTCTCTCTTCCCCCCCAGTCGCTCTCTCTCTTCCCCCCAGTCGCTCTCTCTCTTCCCCCCCAGTCGGTCTCTCTCTTCACCCCAAGTCGCTCTCTCTCTTCCCCCCAGTCGCTCTCTCTCTTCCCCCCCAGTCGCTCTCTCTCTTCCCCCCAGTGGCTCTCTCTCTTCCCCCCCAGTCGCTCTCTCTCTTCCCTCCAGCCGCTCTCTCCCTTCCCCGGAGTCGCTCTCTCTTCCCCCCCAGTCGCTCTCTCTCTTCCCCCCACAGTCGCTCTCTCTCTTCCCCGCAGTCGCTCTCTCTCTTTTTCCGCCCCAGTCGCTTTCTCTCTTCCCCCCAGTCGCTCTCTCTCTTCCCCCACAGTCGCTCTCTCTCTTCCCCCCCAGTCGCTCTCTCTCTTCCCCCCCAGTCGCTCTCCCTCTTCCCCCCCAGTCGCTCTTTCTTCCCCCCCAGTCGCTCTCTCTCTTTCCCCCCCAGTCACTCTCTCTCTTCCCCCCCAGTCACTTTCTCTCTTCCTCCCCAGTCGCTCTCTCTCTTCCCTCCAGTCGCTCGCTCTCTTCCCCCCCAGTCGCTCTCTCTCTTCCCCCCCCCAGTCGCTCTCTCGCTTCCCCCCAGTCGCGCGCTCTCTTTTTCCGCCCCAGTCGCTCTCTCTCTTCCCCCCAGTCGCTCTATCTCTTCCCCCGCATTCGCTCTCACTCTTCCCCCCCAGTCGCTCTCTCTCTTCCACCGCATTCGCTCTCTCTCTTCCCCCCCAGTCACTCTCTCTGTTCCCCCCCAGTCGCTCTCTCTCTTCCCCCCTAGTCGCTCTATCTCTTCCCCCCAAGGAGCTCTCACTATTCCCCACCAGTCGCTCTCTCTATTCCCCCCCAGTCGCTCTCTCCCTTCCCCCCAGTGGCTCTCTCTCTTCACCCCAAGTCGCTCTCTCTCTTCCCCCCAGTCGCTCTCTCTCTTCCCCCCCAGTCGCTCCCTCTCTTCCCCCCAGTGGCTCTCTCTCTTCCCCCCCAGTCGCTCTCTCTCTTCCCCCCAGTGGCTCTCCCTCTTCCCCCCCAGTCGCTCTTTCTTCCCCCCCAGTCGCTCTCTCTCTTTCCCCCCAGTCGCTTTCTCCCCGCCCAGTCACTCTCTCTCTTCCTCCCCAGACGCTCTCTCTCTTCCCCCCAGTTGCTCTCTCTCTTCCCCTAAAGTCGCTTTCTTTCTTCCCACCCAGTCGCTCTCTCTATTCCTCCCCAGTCGCTCTCTCCTTTCCCACCCAGTCGCACTTTCTCCTCCGCCCCAGTCGCTCTCTCTCTTCCGTCCCAGTCGCTCTCTCTCTTCCCCCCCAGTTGCTCTCTCTCTTCCCCCCCAGTCGCTCTCTCTCTTCGACCCCCAGTCGCTCTCTCTCTTCCACCCAGTCGCTCTCTCTCTTCCCCCCCGTCGCTCTACCTCTTCCCCCCAGTCGCTCTCTCACTTTTTCCGCTCCAGTCGCTCTCTCTCTTCCCCCCAGTCGCTCTCTCTCTTCCCCCCCAGTCGCTCTCTCTCTTCCCCCCCAGTCGCTCTCTCTCTTCCCCCCAGTCGCTCTCCCTCTTCCCCCCCAGTCGCTCTTTCTTCCCCCCCAGTCGCTCTCTCTCTTTCCCCCCAGTCGCTTTCTCCCCGCCCAGTCACTCTCTCTCTTCCCTCCCCAGACGCTCTCTCTCTTCCCCCCAGTTGCTCTCTCTCTTCCCCTAAATTCGCTCTCTTTCTTCCCCCCCAGTCGCTCTCTCTATTCCTCCCCAGTCGCTCTCTCCTTTCCCACCCAGTCGCACTTTCTCTTCCGCCCCAGTCGCTCTCTCTCTTCCGTCCCAGTCGCTCTCTCTCTTCCCCCCCAGTCGCTCTCTCTCTTCCCCCCCAGTCGCTGTCTCTCTTCCCCCCGAGTCACTCTCTCTCTTCCCCCTAGTCGCTCTCTCGCTTCCCCCCCAGTCATTCTCTCTCTTCCCCCTCTAGTCGATCTCTCTCTTCCCCCCAGTCGCTCTCACTCTTCCCCACCAGTCGCTCTGTCTCTTCCCCCGCAGTTGCTCTCTCTCTTCCCCCCCAGTCGCTCTTTCTCTTCCCCCAAGTCGCTCTCTCTCTTCCCCCCCAGTCGCTCTCTCTCTTCCCCCCCCAGTCGCTCTCTCTCTTCCCCCCAGTCGCTCTCTCTCTTCCCCCCCAGTCGCTCTCTCTCTTCCCCCCCAGTCGCTCTCTCTCTTCCCCCCAGTCGCTCTCTCTCTTCCCCCCATCACTCTTTCTTCCCCCCCAGTCGCTCTCTCTCTTCCCCCCCAGTCGCTCTCTCTCTTCACCCCAAGTCGCTCTCGCTCTTCCCCCCAGTCGCTCCCTCTCTTCCCCCCCAGTCGCTCTCTCTCTTCCCCCCCAGTCGCTCTCTCTCTTCCCCCCCAGTTGTTCTCTCTTCCCCCCCAGTCGCTCCCTCTCTTCCCCCCCAATCACTCTCTCTCTTCCCCCCCAGTCACTCTCTCTCTTCCTCCCCAGTCGCTCTCTCTCTTCCCCCCCGGTCGCTCTCTCTCTTCTGCCCCAGTCGCTCTCTCTCTTCCGCCCCAGTCGCTCTCTCTCTTCCTCCCCAGTCACTCTCTCTGCTCCCCCCCAGTCGCTCTCTCTCTTCCCCCCCAGTCGCTCTCTCTCTTCCCCCCAAGTAGCTCTCGCTCTTCCCCACCAGTCGCTCTCTCTCTTCCCCCCCAGTCGCTCTCTCACTTCCCCCCAGTCGCTCTCTCTCTTCCCCCCCAGTCGCTCTCTCTCTTCACCCCAAGTCGCTCTCTCTCTTCCCCCCAGTCGCTCTCTCTCTTCCCCCCCAGTCGCTCTCTCTCTTCCCCGCAGTGGCTCTCTCTCTTCCCCCCGAGTCGCTCTCTCTCTTCCCTCCAGTCGCTGTCTCTCTTCCCCCCAGTCGCTCTCTCTTCCCCCCCAGTCGCTCTCTCTCTTCCCCCCCAGTCGCTCTCTCTCTTCCCCCCCAGTCGCTCTCTCTCTTCCCCCCCAGTCGCTCTCTCTCTTCCCCCCCATTCGCTCTCTCTCTTCCCCACCAGTCGCCCTCTCTCTTCCCCCTCAGCCGCTCTCTCTCTTCCCCACAGTCGCTCTCTCTCTTTTTCCGCCCCAGTCGCTCTCTCTCTTCCCCCCCAGTCGCTCTCTCTCTTTCCCCCCCAGTCGCTCTCTCTCTTCCCCCCCAGTCGCTCTCTCTCTTCCCTCCAGTCGCTCGCTCTCTTTCCCCCCAGTCGCTCTCTCTCTTCCCCCACCAGTCGCTCTCTCGCTTCCCCCCAGTCGCTCGCTCTCTTTTTCCGCCCCAGTCGCTCTCTCTCTTCCCCCCAGTCGCTCTCTCTCTTCCCCCGCATTCGCTCTCTCTCTTCACCCCCAGTCGCTCTCTCTCTTGCCCCCCAGTCGCTCTCTCTCTTCCCCCAGTCGCTCTCGCTCTTCCCCCCAGTCGCTCTCTCTCTTCCCCCCAGTCGCTCTCTCTCTTCCCCCCCAGTCGCTCTCTCTGTTCCCCCCCAGTCGCTCTCTCTCTTCCCCCCCAGTTGCTCTTTCTTCCCCCCAGTCACTCTCTCTCTTTCCCCCGCAGTCGCTCTCTCTCTTCCCCCCCAGTCACTCTCTCTCTTCCTCCCCAGTCGCTCTCTCTCTTCCCCCCCAGTCTCTCTCTCTCTTCCGCCCCAGTCGCTCTCTCTCTTCCGCCCCAGTCGCTCTCTCTCTTCACCACCAGTCGCTCTCTCTCTTCCCCCCCAGTCGCTCTCTCTCTTTTTCCCCCCCAGTCGCACTCTCTCTTCCCCCCCAGTTGCTCCCTCTCAACCCCCCCAGTCGCTCTCTCTCTTCCCCCCAGTCGCTCTCTCTCTTTCCCCCCAGTCGCTCTCTCTTCCCCCCCGGTCGCTCTCTCTCTTCCCCCCCAGTCGCTCTCTCCCTTCCCCCGCATTCGCTCTCTCTCTTCCCCCCAGTCACTCTCTCTCTTCCCCCCCATTCGCTCTCTCTCTTCCCCCCCCAGTCGCTCTCTCTCTTCCCCCCCAGTCGCTCTCTCTCTACCCCCCCAGTCGCTCTCTCTCTTCCCCCCAGTCGCTCTCTCTCTTCCCCCCCAGTCGCTCTCTCTCTTCCCCCCCAGTCGCTCTCTCTCTTCCCCCCAAGTCGCTCTCTCTCTTCCCCCCAAGTCGCTCTCTCTCTTCCCCCCCAGTCGCTCTCTCTCTTCCCCCCAGTGGCTCTCTCACTTCCCCCCCAGTCGCTCTCACTCTTCCCTCCAGTCGCTCTCTCTCTTCGACCCCCAGTCGCTCTCTCTCTTCCACCCAGTCGCTCTCTCTCTTCCCCCCCGTCGCTCTCCCTCTTCCCCCCAGTCGCTCTCTCACTTTTTCCGCTCCAGTCGCTCTCTCTCTTCCCCCCAGTCGCTCTCTCTCTTCCCCCCCAGTCGCTCTCTCTCTTCCCCCCCAGTCGCTCTCTCTCTTCCCCCCAGTCGCTCTCCCTCTTCCCCCCCAGTCGCTCTTTCTTCCCCCCCAGTCGCTCTCTCTCTTTCCCCCCAGTCGCTCTCTCTCTTCCCCCATCACTCTTTCTTCCCCCCCAGTCGCTCTCTCTCTTCCCCCCCAGTCGCTCTCTCTCTTCACCCCAAGTCGCTCTCGCTCTTCCCCCCAGTCGCTCCCTCTCTTCCCCCCCAGTCGCTCTCTCTCTTCCCCCCCAGTCGCTCTCTCTCTTCCCCCCCAGTTGTTCTCTCTTCCCCCCCAGTCGCTCCCTCTCTTCCCCCCCAATCACTCTCTCTCTTCCCCCCCAGTCACTCTCTCTCTTCCTCCCCAGTCGCTCTCTCTCTTCCCCCCCGGTCGCTCTCTCTCTTCTGCCCCAGTCGCTCTCTCTCTTCCGCCCCAGTCGCTCTCTCTCTTCCTCCCCAGTCACTCTCTCTGCTCCCCCCCAGTCGCTCTCTCTCTTCCCCCCCAGTCGCTCTCTCTCTTCCCCCCAAGTAGCTCTCGCTCTTCCCCACCAGTCGCTCTCTCTCTTCCCCCCCAGTCGCTCTCTCACTTCCCCCCAGTCGCTCTCTCTCTTCCCCCCCAGTCGCTCTCTCTCTTCACCCCAAGTCGCTCTCTCTCTTCCCCCCAGTCGCTCTCTCTCTTCCCCCCCAGTTGCTCTCTCTCTTCCCCGCAGTGGCTCTCTCTCTTCCCCCCGAGTCGCTCTCTCTCTTCCCTCCAGTCGCTGTCTCTCTTCCCCCCAGTCGCTCTCTCTTCCCCCCCAGTCGCTCTCTCTCTTCCCCCCCAGTCGCTCTCTCTCTTCCCCCCCAGTCGCTCTCTCTCTTCCCCCCCAGTCGCTCTCTCTCTTCCCCCCCAGTCGCTCTCTCTCTTCCCCCCATTCGCTCTCTCTCTTCCCCACCAGTCGCCCTCTCTCTTCCCCCTCAGCCGCTCTCTCTCTTCCCCACAGTCGCTCTCTCTCTTTTTCCGCCCCACTCGCTCTCTCTCTTCCCCCCCAGTCGCTCTCTCTCTTTCCCCCCCAGTCGCTCTCTCTCTTCCCCCCCAGTCGCTCTCTCTCTTCCCTCCAGTCGCTCGCTCTCTTCCCCCCCAGTCGCTCTCTCTCTTCCCCCACCAGTCGCTCTCTCGCTTCCCCCCAGTCGCTCGCTCTCTTTTTCCGCCCCAGTCGCTCTCTCTCTTCCCCCCAGTCGCTCTCTCTCTTCCCCCGCATTCGCTCTCTCTCTTCACCCCCAGTCGCTCTCTCTCTTGCCCCCCAGTCGCTCTCTCTCTTCCCCCAGTCGCTCTCGCTCTTCCCCCCAGTCGCTCTCTCTCTTCCCCCCAGTCGCTCTCTCTCTTCCCCCCCAGTCGCTCTCTCTGTTCCCCCCCAGTCGCTCTCTCTCTTCCCCCCCAGTTGCTCTTTCTTCCCCCCAGTCACTCTCTCTCTTTCCCCCGCAGTCGCTCTCTCTCTTCCCCCCCAGTCACTCTCTCTCTTCCTCCCCAGTCGCTCTCTCTCTTCCCCCCCAGTCTCTCTCTCTCTTCCGCCCCAGTCTCTCTCTCTCTTCCGCCCCAGTCGCTCTCTCTCTTCCGCCCCAGTCGCTCTCTCTCTTCACCACCAGTCGCTCTCTCTCTTCCCCCCCAGTCGCTCTCTCTCTTTTCCCCCCCAGTCGCACTCTCTCTTCCCCCCCAGTTGCTCCCTCTCAACCCCCCCAGTCGCTCTCTCTCTTCCCCCCAGTCGCTCTCTCTCTTTCCCCCCAGTCGCTCTCTCTTCCCCCCCGGTCGCTCTCTCTCTTCCCCCCCAGTCGCTCTCTCTCTTCCCCCGCATTCGCTCTCTCTCTTCCCCCCAGTCACTCTCTCTCTTCCCCCCCATTCGCTCTCTCTCTTCCCCGCCCAGTCGCTCTCTCTCTTCCCCCCCAGTCGCTCTCTCTCTACCCCCCCAGTCGCTCTCTCTCTTCCCCCCAGTCGCTCTCTCTCTTCCCCCCCAGTCGCTCTCTCTCTTCCCCCCCAGTCGCTCTCTCTCTTCACCCCAAGTCGCTCTCTCTCTTCCCCCCAAGTCGCTCTCTCTCTTCCCCCCCAGTCGCTCTCTCTCTTCCCCCCAGTGGCTCTCTCACTTCCCCCCCAGTCGCTCTCACTCTTCCCTCCAGTCGCTCTCTCTCTTCGACCCCCAGTCGCTCTCTCTCTTCCACCCAGTCGCTCTCTCTCTTCCCCCCCGTCGCTCTCCCTCTTCCCCCCAGTCGCTCTCTCACTTTTTCCGCTCCAGTCGCTCTCTCTCTTCCCCCAGTCGCTCTCTCTCTTCCCCCCCAGTCGCTCTCTCTCTTCCCCCCCAGTCGCTCTCTCTCTTCCCCCAGTCGCTCTCCCTCTTCCCCCCCAGTCGCTCTTTCTTCCCCCCCAGTCGCTCTCTCTCTTTCCCCCCAGTCGCTTTCTCCCCGCCCAGTCACTCTCTCTCTTCCTCCCCAGACGCTCTCTCTCTTCCCCCCAGTTGCTCTCTCTCTTCCCCTAAAGTCGCTCTCTTTCTTCCCCCCCAGTCGCTCTCTCTATTCCTCCCCAGTCGCTCTCTCCTTTCCCACCCAGTCGCACTTTCTCTTCCGCCCCAGTCGCTCTCTCTCTTCCGTCCCAGTCGCTCTCTCTCTTCCCCCCCAGTTGCTCTCTCTCTTCCCCCCCAGTCGCTCTCTCTCTTCCCCCCGAGTCGCTCTCTCTCTTCCCCCCAAGTCGCTCTCTCGCTTCCCCCCAGTCATTCTCTCTCTTCCCCCCTAGTCGATCTCTCTCTTCCCCCCAGTCGCTCTCACTCTTCCCCACCAGTCGCTCTGTCTCTTCCCCCGCAGTTGCTCTCTCTCTTCCCCCCCAGTCGCTCTTTCTCTTCCCCCAAGTCGCTCTCTCTCTTCCCCCCCAGTCGCTCTCTCTCTTCCCCCCCAGTCGCTCTCTCTCTTCCCCCCAGTCGCTCTCTCTCTTCCCCCCCAGTCGCTCTCTCTCTTCCCCCCCAGTCGCTCTCTCTCTTCCCCCCAGTCGCTCTCTCTCTTCCCCCCATCACTCTTTCTTCCCCCCCAGTCGCTCTCTCTCTTTCCCCCCAGTCGCTCTCTCTCTTCCTCCCCTAGTCGCTCTCTCTCTTCCCCCCCAGTCGCTCTCTCTCTTCCCCCCCAGTCGCTCTCTCTGTTCCCCCCCATTCGCTCTCTCTCTTCCCCCCCAGTCGCTCTCTCTCTTGCCCCCCCAGTCGCTCTCTCTCTTCCCCCCAGTCGCTCTCTCTCTTCCCCCGAGTCGCTCTCTCTCTTCCCCCCAGTCGCTCTCTCTCTTCCCCCCCAGTCGCTCTCTCTCTTCCCCCCCAGTCGCTCTCTCTCTTCCCCCCGAGTCGCTCTCTCTCTTCCCCCCCAGTCGCTCTTTCTTCCCCCCCAGCCGCTCTCTCTCTTTCCCCCCCAGTCGCTCTCTCTCTTCCCCCCCAGTCGCTCTCTCTCTTCCCCCCCAGTCGCTCTCTCTCTTCCCCCCCAGTTGTTCTCTCTTCCCCCCCAGTCGCTCCCTCTCTTCCCCCCCAATCACTCTCTCTCTTCCCCCCCAGTCACTCTCTCTCTTCCTCCCCAGTCGCTCTCTCTCTTCCCCCCCGGTCGCTCTCTCTCTTCTGCCCCAGTCGCTCTCTCTCTTCCGCCCCAGTCGCTCTCTCTCTTCCTCCCCAGTCACTCTCTCTGCTCCCCCCCAGTCGCTCTCTCTCTTCCCCCCCAGTCGCTCTCTCTCTTCCCCCCAAGTAGCTCTCGCTCTTCCCCACCAGTCGCTCTCTCTCTTCCCCCCCAGTCGCTCTCTCACTTCCCCCCAGTCGCTCTCTCTCTTCCCCCCCAGTCGCTCTCTCTCTTCACCCCAAGTCGCTCTCTCTCTTCCCCCCAGTCGCTCTCTCTCTTCCCCCCCAGTCGCTCTCTCTCTTCCCCGCAGTGGCTCTCTCTCTTCCCCCCGAGTCGCTCTCTCTCTTCCCCCCAGTCTCTCTCTCTCTTCCGCCCCAGTCTCTCTCTCTCTTCCGCCCCAGTCGCTCTCTCTCTTCCGCCCCAGTCGCTCTCTCTCTTCACCACCAGTCGCTCTCTCTCTTCCCCCCCAGTCGCTCTCTCTCTTTTCCCCCCCAGTCGCACTCTCTCTTCCCCCCCAGTTGCTCCCTCTCAACCCCCCCAGTCGCTCTCTCTCTTCCCCCCAGTCGCTCTCTCTCTTTCCCCCCAGTCGCTCTCTCTTCCCCCCCGGTCGCTCTCTCTCTTCCCCCCCAGTCGCTCTCTCTCTTCCCCCGCATTCGCTCTCTCTCTTCCCCCCAGTCACTCTCTCTCTTCCCCCCCATTCGCTCTCTCTCTTCCCCGCCCAGTCGCTCTCTCTCTTCCCCCCCAGTCGCTCTCTCTCTACCCCCCCAGTCGCTCTCTCTCTTCCCCCCAGTCGCTCTCTCTCTTCCCCCCCAGTCGCTCTCTCTCTTCCCCCCCAGTCGCTCTCTCTCTTCACCCCAAGTCGCTCTCTCTCTTCCCCCCAAGTCGCTCTCTCTCTTCCCCCCCAGTCGCTCTCTCTCTTCCCCCCAGTGGCTCTCTCACTTCCCCCCCAGTCGCTCTCACTCTTCCCTCCAGTCGCTCTCTCTCTTCGACCCCCAGTCGCTCTCTCTCTTCCACCCAGTCGCTCTCTCTCTTCCCCCCCGTCGCTCTCCCTCTTCCCCCCAGTCGCTCTCTCACTTTTTCCGCTCCAGTCGCTCTCTCTCTTCCCCCCAGTCGCTCTCTCTCTTCCCCCCCAGTCGCTCTCTCTCTTCCCCCCCAGTCGCTCTCTCTCTTCCCCCCAGTCGCTCTCCCTCTTCCCCCCCAGTCGCTCTTTCTTCCCCCCCAGTCGCTCTCTCTCTTTCCCCCCAGTCGCTTTCTCCCCGCCCAGTCACTCTCTCTCTTCCTCCCCAGACGCTCTCTCTCTTCCCCCCAGTTGCTCTCTCTCTTCCCCTAAAGTCGCTCTCTTTCTTCCCCCCCAGTCGCTCTCTCTATTCCTCCCCAGTCGCTCTCTCCTTTCCCACCCAGTCGCACTTTCTCTTCCGCCCCAGTCGCTCTCTCTCTTCCGTCCCAGTCGCTCTCTCTCTTCCCCCCCAGTTGCTCTCTCTCTTCCCCCCCAGTCGCTCTCTCTCTTCCCCCCGAGTCGCTCTCTCTCTTCCCCCCAAGTCGCTCTCTCGCTTCCCCCCCAGTCATTCTCTCTCTTCCCCCCTAGTCGATCTCTCTCTTCCCCCCAGTCGCTCTCACTCTTCCCCACCAGTCGCTCTGTCTCTTCCCCCGCAGTTGCTCTCTCTCTTCCCCCCCAGTCGCTCTTTCTCTTCCCCCAAGTCGCTCTCTCTCTTCCCCCCCAGTCGCTCTCTCTCTTCCCCCCCAGTCGCTCTCTCTCTTCCCCCCAGTCGCTCTCTCTCTTCCCCCCCAGTCGCTCTCTCTCTTCCCCCCCAGTCGCTCTCTCTCTTCCCCCCAGTCGCTCTCTCTCTTCCCCCCATCACTCTTTCTTCCCCCCCAGTCGCTCTCTCTCTTTCCCCCCAGTCGCTCTCTCTCTTCCTCCCCTAGTCGCTCTCTCTCTTCCCCCCCAGTCGCTCTCTCTCTTCCCCCCCAGTCGCTCTCTCTGTTCCCCCCCATTCGCTCTCTCTCTTCCCCCCCAGTCGCTCTCTCTCTTGCCCCCCCAGTCGCTCTCTCTCTTCCCCCCAGTCGCTCTCTCTCTTCCCCCGAGTCGCTCTCTCTCTTCCCCCCAGTCGCTCTCTCTCTTCCCCCCCAGTCGCTCTCTCTCTTCCCCCCCAGTCGCTCTCTCTCTTCCCCCCGAGTCGCTCTCTCTCTTCCCCCCCAGTCGCTCTTTCTTCCCCCCCAGCCGCTCTCTCTCTTTCCCCCCCAGTCGCTCTCTCTCTTCCCCCCCAGTCGCTCTCTCTCTTCCCCCCCAGTCGCTCTCTCTCTTCCCCCCCAGTTGTTCTCTCTTCCCCCCCAGTCGCTCCCTCTCTTCCCCCCCAATCACTCTCTCTCTTCCCCCCCAGTCACTCTCTCTCTTCCTCCCCAGTCGCTCTCTCTCTTCCCCCCCGGTCGCTCTCTCTCTTCTGCCCCAGTCGCTCTCTCTCTTCCGCCCCAGTCGCTCTCTCTCTTCCTCCCCAGTCACTCTCTCTGCTCCCCCCCAGTCGCTCTCTCTCTTCCCCCCCAGTCGCTCTCTCTCTTCCCCCCAAGTAGCTCTCGCTCTTCCCCACCAGTCGCTCTCTCTCTTCCCCCCCAGTCGCTCTCTCACTTCCCCCCAGTCGCTCTCTCTCTTCCCCCCCAGTCGCTCTCTCTCTTCACCCCAAGTCGCTCTCTCTCTTCCCCCCAGTCGCTCTCTCTCTTCCCCCCCAGTCGCTCTCTCTCTTCCCCGCAGTGGCTCTCTCTCTTCCCCCCGAGTCGCTCTCTCTCTTCCCTCCAGTCGCTGTCTCTCTTCCCCCCAGTCGCTCTCTCTTCCCCCCCAGTCGCTCTCTCTCTTCCCCCCCAGTCGCTCTCTCTCTTCCCCCCCAGTCGCTCTCTCTCTTCCCCCCCAGTCGCTCTCTCTCTTCCCCCCCAGTCGCTCTCTCTCTTCCCCCCCATTCGCTCTCTCTCTTCCCCACCAGTCGCCCTCTCTCTTCCCCCTCAGCCGCTCTCTCTCTTCCCCACAGTCGCTCTCTCTCTTTTTCCGCCCCACTCGCTCTCTCTCTTCCCCCCCAGTCGCTCTCTCTCTTTCCCCCCCAGTCGCTCTCTCTCTTCCCCCCCAGTCGCTCTCTCTCTTCCCTCCAGTTGCTCGCTCTCTTCCCCCCCAGTCGCTCTCTCTCTTCCCCCACCAGTCGCTCTCTCGCTTCCCCCCAGTCGCTCGCTCTCTTTTTCCGCCCCAGTCGCTCTCTCTCTTCCCCCCAGTCGCTCTCTCTCTTCCCCCGCATTCGCTCTCTCTCTTCACCCCCAGTCGCTCTCTCTCTTGCCCCCCAGTCGCTCTCTCTCTTCCCCCAGTCGCTCTCGCTCTTCCCCCAGTCGCTCTCTCTCTTCCCCCCAGTCGCTCTCTTTCTTCCCCCCCAGTCGCTCTCTCTGTTCCCCCAGTCGCTCTCTCTCTTCCCCCCCAGTTGCTCTTTCTTCCCCCCAGTCACTCTCTCTCTTTCCCCCGCAGTCGCTCTCTCTCTTCCCCTCCAGTCACTCTCTCTCTTCCTCCCCAGTCGCTCTCTCTCTTCCCCCCCAGTCTCTCTCTCTCTTCCGCCCCAGTCGCTCTCTCTCTTCCGCCCCAGTCGCTCTCTCTCTTCACCACCAGTCGCTCTCTCTCTTCCCCCCCAGTCGCTCTCTCTCTTTTTCCCCCCCAGTCGCACTCTCTCTTCCCCCCCAGTTGCTCCCTCTCAACCCCCCCAGTCGCTCTCTCTCTTCCCCACAGTCGCTCTCTCTCTTTCCCCCCAGTCGCTCTCTCTTCCCCCCCGGTCGCTCTCTCTCTTCCCCCCAGTCGCTCTCTCTCTTCCCCCGCATTCGCTCTCTCTCTTCCCCCCAGTCACTCTCTCTCTTCCCCCCCATTCGCTCTCTCTCTTCCCCGCCCAGTCGCTCTCTCTCTTCACCCCCAGTCGCTCTCTCTCTACCCCCCCAGTCGCTCTCTCTCTTCCCCCCAGTCGCTCTCTCTCTTCCCCCCCAGTCGCTCTCTCTCTTCCCCCCCAGTCGCTCTCTCTCTTCACCCCAAGTCGCTCTCTCTCTTCCCCCCAAGTCGCTCTCTCTCTTCCCCCCCAGTCGCTCTCTCTCTTCCCCCCAGTGGCTCTCTCACTTCCCCCCAGTCGCTCTCACTCTTCCCTCCAGTCGCTCTCTCTCTTCGACCCCCAGTCGCTCTCTCTCTTCCACCCAGTCGCTCTCTCTCTTCCCCCCCGTCGCTCTCCCTCTTCCCCCCAGTCGCTCTCTCACTTTTTCCGCTCCAGTCGCTCTCTCTCTTCCCCCCAGTCGCTCTCTCTCTTCCCCCCCAGTCGCTCTCTCTCTTCCCCCCCAGTCGCTCTCTCTCTTCCCCCCAGTCGCTCTCCCTCTTCCCCCCCAGTCGCTCTTTCTTCCCCCCCAGTCGCTCTCTCTCTTTCCCCCCAGTCGCTTTCTCCCCGCCCAGTCACTCTCTCTCTTCCTCCCCAGACGCTCTCTCTCTTCCCCCCAGTTGCTCTCTCTCTTCCCTAAAGTCGCTCTCTTTCTTCCCCCCAGTCGCTCTCTCTATTCCTCCCCAGTCGCTCTCTCCTTTCCCACCCAGTCGCACTTTCTCTTCCGCCCCAGTCGCTCTCTCTCTTCCGTTCCAGTCGCTCTCTCTCTTCCCCCCCAGTTGCTCTCTCTCTTCCCCCCCAGTCGCTCTCTCTCTTCCCCCTGAGTCGCTCTCTCTCTTCCCCCCAAGTCGCTCTCTCGCTTCCCCCCCAGTCATTCTCTCTCTTCCCCCCTAGTCGATCTCTCTCTTCCCCCCAGTCGCTCTCACTCTTCCCCACCAGTCGCTCTGTCTCTTCCCCCGCAGTTGCTCTCTCTCTTCCCCCCCAGTCGCTCTTTCTCTTCCCCAAGTCGCTCTCTCTCTTCCCCCCCAGTTGCTCTCTCTCTTCCCCCCCAGTCGCTCTCTCTCTTCCCCCCAGTCGCTCTCTCTCTTCCCCCCCAGTCGCTCTCTCTCTTCCCCCCCAGTCGCTCT
>NW_028226900.1:0-22815 GCF_052327205.1 Somniosus microcephalus
TCTCTCTCTCTCCCCCCAGTCTCTCTCTCTCTCCCCCAGTCTCTCTCTCTCTCCCCCGTCTCTCTCTCTCTCCCCCAGTCTCTCTCTCTCTCCCCCAGTCTCTCTCTCTCTCTCCCCCAGTCTCTCTCTCTCTCCCCCAGTCTCTCTCTCTCTATCTCCCCCTCAGTCTCTCTCTCTCTATCTCCCCATTCTCTCTCTCTCTCTCTCTCCCAGTCTCTCTCTCTCTCCCCCTCAGTCTCTCTCTCTCTCCCCTCCAGTCTCTCTCTCTCTCCCCCCAGTCTCTCTCTCTGCCCCCAGTCTCTCTCTCTCCCCCCCAGTCTCTCTCTCTGCCCCCAGTCTCTCTCTCTGCCCCCAGTCTCTCTCTCTGCCCCCAGTCTCTCTCTCTGCCCCCAGTCTCTCTCTCTGCCCCCAGTCTCTCTCTCTGCCCCCAGTCTCTCTCTCTGCCCCCAGTCTCTCTCTCTGCCCCCAGTCTCTCTCTCTGCCCCCAGTCTCTCTCTCTGCCCCCCAGTCTCTCTCTCTGCCCCCAGGTCTCTCTCTCTGCCCCCAGTGTCTCTCTCTGCCCCCAGTGCTCTCTCTCTGCCCCAGTCTCTCTCTGCCCCCAGTCTCTCTCTCTGCCCCCAGTCTCTCTCTCTCCCCCCAGTCTCTCTCTCTCCCCCCAGTCTCTCTCTCTCCCCCCAGTCTCTCTCTCTCCCCCAGTCTCTCTCTCTCTCTCTCCCCCTGTCTCTCTCTCTCTCTCTCTCCCCAGTCTCTCTCTCTCTCTCCCCAGTCTCTCTCTCTCTCTCCCCCAGTCTCTCTCTCTCTCTCCCAGTCTCTCTCTCTCTCCCCCAGTCTCTCTCTCTCTCTCCCCCAGTCTCTCTCTCTCTCCCTCCTCAGTCCCTCTCTCTCTATCTCCCCATTCTCTCTCTCTCTCTCTCTCTCTCCCCGTCTCTCTCTCTCCCCCCCAGTCTCTCTCTCTCCCCCCCAGTCTCTCTCTCTCCCCCCCCAGTCTCTCTCTCTCCCCCCCAGTCTCTCTCTCTCCCCCCCAGTCTCTCTCTCTCCCCCCCCAGTCTCTCTCTCTCCCCCCAGTCTCTCTCTCTCCCCCCAGTCTCTCTCTCTCCCCCCAGTCCCTCTCTCTCCCCCCAGTCTCTCTCTCTCCCCCCAGTCTCTCTCTCTCCCCCCAGTCTCTCTCTCTCTCCTCCAGTCTCTCTCTCTCTCCCCCAGTCTCTCTCTCTCTCCCCCAGTCTCTCTCTCTCTCCCCCAGTCTCTCTCTCTCTCCCCCAGTCTCTCTCTCTCTCTCCCCCAGTCTCTCTCTCTCTCCCCCAGTCTCTCTCTCTCTCCCCCCTCAGTCTCTCTCTCTCTATCTCCCCCTCAGTCTCTCTCTCTCTATCTCCCCATTCTCTGTCTCTCTCTCTCTCCCCCCCAGTCTCTCTCTCCCCCCCGTCTCTCTCTCTCCCCCCCCAGTCTCTCTCTCTCCCCCCCAGTCTCTCTCTCTGCCCCCAGTCTCTCTCTCTGCCCCCAGTCTCTCTCTCTGCCCCCAGTCTCTCTCTCTCCCCCAGTCTCTCTCTCTGCCCCAGTCTCTCTCTCTCTCTCTCCCCCTGTCTCTCTCTCTCTCTCTCTCCCCAGTCTCTCTCTCTCTCTCCCCAGTCTCTCTCTCTCTCTCTCCCCAGTCTCTCTCTCTCTCTCCCCCAGTCTCTCTCTCTCTCTCCCAGTCTCTCTCTCTCTCTCCCAGTCTCTCTCTCTCTCCCCCAGTGTCTCTCTCTCTCTCTCCCCCAGTCTCTCTCTCTCTCCCCCTCAGTCCCTCTCTCGCTATCTCCCCATTCTCTCTCTCTCTCTCTCTCTCTCCCCGTCTCTCTCTCTCCCCCCCAGTCTCTCTCTCTCCCCCCCAGTCTCTCTCTCTCCCCCCCAGTCTCTCTCTCTCCCCCCAGTCTCTCTCTCTCCCCCCAGTCTCTCTCTCTCCCCCCAGTCTCTCTCTCTCCCCCCAGTCTCTCTCTCTCCCCCAGTCTCTCTCTCTCCCCCCAGTCTCTCTCTCTCCCCCCAGTCTCTCTCTCTCCCCCCAGTCTCTCTCTCTCCCCCCAGTCTCTCTCTCTCCCCCCCAGTCTCTCTCTCTCTCCTCCAGTCTCTCCAATTCCAATTCCAATTCCAATTCCAATTAAAATGCTTTATTGGCATGAAAGTTTACAGAGAACCATATTGCCAAAGCTTACATAGCAAAAAGGTACAGTTTTCCAACATTCTGTAGGTGTCAATCGATTTGACATTTGTTGGGTACATACTGTGGTAAACCACGTTCACTATCGTATCACTGTTAGTAGTTAGCACTGTTCACCACTGTTCGTTATAACTGTATCACTGACCACTATTGTATCACGGTACGAGGTCGCCTCTTGCCACACTGCTATACCTGGGATGACCACCGCCGACTCCGCCTTGGCTCCACCCACCAGGCCAGGTATAAAGGTGAGCGACTGACTGGTATTCCTCCTGCTTGGATCGGATCACCCACGAGAGTGGGCTCTGTTATTTAGTCAATAAAAACCTTTAGTCACCTCGTAACTCTTCGCCTTTTATTGGAGGAATTGATAGGTATATCAATTTTATTGACTAAATTTAATGATGTCCGACAACGAGTCACAACCGGCGGAGGAGCCACCAGCGCAGCTCCCAGGAGCACAGCCACACCAGCCAGCTTGGCTGCGAGCCCTCAGACCGCCGTACCTGGACCTGAACCCACGAGCAGCAAACTCAGCCGCAGACTTTAAACACTGGCTGGTCTGCTTCGAATCATACCTGAGAGAATCCAGCGTCCCTCAGGCATCCAAACTAAGTGTCCTGCAGGCGCAACTGAGCCCGAGAGTATACACTCTCATCGAGGACATGACTACCTACGAGACCGCCATCAACCTGCTGAAACAGAAGTACCGGACCCCGGTAAACTACATGTACGCTAGGCACCTCCTAAGATCACGGCCGCAACAGCCAGGAGAATCAGTAGCCGAATTCTCACAGGCGCTATATGCACTCGCCAGGAACTGTGACTTTAAATCGGTGTCGGCAGCCGAAAATACTGAAGATAATATCCGCGACGCATTCCTGAAAGGCCTACGGTCCGAGTACTCACGGCAAAGACTGCTGGAAGCTAAAGACCTCAGCATGGAAAAAGCTGAAGCCCTCGCTATCTCCCTGGAAGTGGCCCACCAAGATCAGGAAGCATTCACCAGGTACTGCTCGCGACCCTGGGACTCGGGCCCGACCCCTACCACAGCACCCTTCCCAGCGCCGCCCCCGGGACCTACCTCTGCGTCGGCGTCCCGGACCCGACCGGCCCCGCCACCCCGCCGCACCGGCCCCGACATCGGGCATCCGCGATCGGGCCGCCGGCTGTTTTTTTTTGTGGCCAGGAGAAGCACCCGAGGTCGCGCTGCCCAGCCAAGAACTCCACATGCAGAACCTGCCTGAAGAAAGGCCACTTCTCCAAGGCCTGCAGGAGCGGATCCTCAGAGGCCAGCAGTGCCGCATGCGAACTATGGGGGCGGCCATCTTCGTTTAGGGCAACTGAGGCCAGCATCCCCACACATGAGTCATGGGGGCGGCCATCTTTGTTTAGGGCAACTGAGGCCAGCATCCCCACACATGAGTCATGGGGTGGCCATCTTTGTTTAGGGCAACTGAGGCCAGCATCCCCACACATGAGTCATGGGGGCGGCCATCTTTGATTAAGGCAACCGACCCCAATAGTGCCTCATGTGAGCTACGGGGGCAGCCATCTTCTCCGTCATTTTGCCCTACCTCGTGGGAGACGCCATTTTACTCACCACGCCCGACCGCCTCGCCCGCAGATGACAACGACTCGCTCAGCTACACACTAGCTTCCGTCACCCTGGGACCAAGCCCGCCCGCACCATCTGTCCAAGTCAATGATGGACATCAAAGTGAACGGCCACGCCACGACCTGCCTGTTCGACAGCGGAAGCACGGAGAGCTTCATCCACCCAGACACGGTGAGCCACTACTCCCTCTCTGTCCTACCAACGCGCAGCCGAATCTCGATGGCATCGAGGTCCCACGCCACGGACATCAGCGGCTACTGTGTCGTGACCCTGTCGGTTAAGGGCACGGAGTATAAAAACTTTAAACTCCTCGTCCTCCCCCATCTCTGCGCTGCCGTCCTACTAGGGCTGGACTTCCAATCCCACCTCCAAAGCGTAACCCTAGCATACGGTGGACCCCTCCCCCCACTCACAGTCAACAACCAGCAAATGTTAAACCGCCCACCGCGTAACACCTGCAGCCTCTCCACCCTCAAGGTCCCGCCACCCTCTCTGTTTGCTAACCTTACCCCTGACTGCAAACCCGTCGCTACCAAGAGCAGGCGGTATAGCGCCGGGGACAGAGCCTTCATTAGCTCTGAGGTGCGGCGCCTCCTGAAAGAGGGCATTATCGAGGGGAGCAGCAGCCCCTGGCGTGCCCAGGTCGTAGTCGTAAAGACCGGCGATAAAAACCGCCTGGTCATCGACTACAGCCAGACCATAAACAGATATACCCAGCTGGACGCATACCCCCTCCCCCGCATATCTGACATGGTCAATCAGATTGCACAGTATAAAGTATTCTCGACCATCGACCTGAAGTCGGCCTACCACCAACTCCCTATCCACCCTGAGGACCGCCAGTATACCGCCTTCGAGGCGAATGGGCGCCTATACCACTTCCTTAGGGTCCCCTTCGGTGTCACTAATGGGGTCTCGGTCTTCCAAAGGGAGATGGACCAGATGGTTGACCAGAACGAACTGCAGGCTACATTCCCCTACCTAGATAACGTCACTATCTGCGGCCGCGACCGGCAGGAACATGACGCGAATCTGGAGAAATTCCTCCGTACGGCCCAACGGCTGAACCTCACCTACAATAAGGAGAAATGCGTGTTAACACCACACGCCTTGCCATCCTCGGCTGCGTAGTGGAGAACGGAATCATCGGCCCCGACCCAGAAAGAATGCGCCCCCTCATGGAGCTACCCCTCCCCCACTGCCCTAAAGCACTTAGGAGAACCCTGGGGCTTTTCGCCTACTATGCCCAATGGGTACCCAATTACGCGGACAAAGCCAGACCCCTCCTGAAAGCCACTTCCTTCCCCCTCACGGAGGAGGCTGTGCGCGGCCTTCTCCCTCATTAAGGGAGACATAGCCAAGGCCACGATGCACGCAGTGGACGAGTCCATCCCCTTCCAGGTGGAGAGCGACGCATCCGACTTCGCCTTAGCCGCCACCCTAAACCAGGAGGGGAGGCCAGTGGCCTTCTTCTCAAGGACCCTACAGGGCCCCGAGATCCGACATTCGTCGGTCGAGAAAGAGGCCCAGGCGATCGTGGAGGCAGTACGGCGCTGGAGGCACTACCTGGCAGGCAAACGATTTACCCTCCTCACCGACCAGCGTTCGGTGGCTTTCATGTTTAATAACAAGCTGAAGGGCAAAATCAAGAATGACAAGATTTTGAGATGGAGAATCGAGCTCTCCACCTACGATTATGAGATCTTGTACCGGCCAGGCAAGCTGAACGAATCCCCTGATGCCCTTTCCACGAATGACATGCGCCAGCGCGCATATCGATAGGCTTCAGACCCTCCACGACCAGCTCTGCCACCCCGGAGTCACCAGACTCTACCATTTCATTAAGGCCCGCAACCTGACCTACTCCATCGAGGAGGTCAGGACCATGACCAGGAACTGCCAGACCTGTGCGGAGTGCAAACCGCACTTCTATAGGCCGGACCGAGCAAGCCTGATCAAGGCCACCCGCCCCTTCGAGCGCCTGAGCATCGACTTTAAGGGGCCCCTCCCGTCCTCTGACCGTAATGTGTACTTCCTCAACATCGTTGATGAGTACTCCCGTTTCCCCTTTGCCTTCCCCTGCCCCGACATGACCAGTAGCACGGTCATCAAGTGCCTGAATGCCCTCTTCGCCTTGTTCGGGTTCCCGAACTATATACACAGCGACCGGGGCTCCTCCTTCATGAGCGAGGAACTCCGGCAATTCCTCCTAGAGAGAGGTATTGCAGCAAGCAGGACCACCAGCTACAACCCCAGAGGTAACGGTCAGGTGGAAAGAGAGAACGCGACGGTATGGAAGGCCGTCCTCTTAGCCTTAAAGTCTAAGGGCCTCCCAACCTCCCGCTGGCAAGAAGTCCTCCCGACAGCGCTGCACTCCATCCGGTCATTACTTTGCACGGCCACTAACACCACCCCCCATGAACGAATGTTCGTTTTCCCCAGGAAGTCGACTACGGGAACCACTCTACCAACCTGGCTGACCGCCCCGGGGCCGGTCTGGCTGCGGAAACACGTGAGGGCCCATAAAACGGACCCCCTGGTCGAGAGGGTGAACCTCCTGCACGCCAACCCCCAGTACGCCTACGTGGCGTACCCAGACGGGCGGGAGGACACTGTCTCCCTACGAGACCTCGCACCCTCAGCCGATCCGGAAACACCGCCACCACCCCCCCCAACCCCAGCCCAGGTAGACGGCATGCCGGAACCCCACGAGCCCTCGCCGACCACGCAAACACCAGCATCAACACGGATAAGGCACCAGCACCGGATAAGGCAACACCACCGCTGCGGCGATCGGAGAGGCTTACGAAGCCTCCGGACAGACTGACCTACCAGAATTGGTAGTACACTTCACCCCGCCGGACTTAATTCTAAACAAGGGGTGAATGTGGTAAACCACGTTCACTATCGTATCACTGTTAGTAGTTAGCACTGTTCACCACTGTTCGTTATAACTGTATCACTGACCACTATTGTATCACGGTACGAGGTCGCCTCTTGCCACACTGCTATACCTGGGATGACCACCGCCGACTCCGCCTTGGCTCCACCCACCAGGCCAGGTATAAAGGTGAGCGACTGACTGGTATTCCTCCTGCTTGGATCGGATCACCCACGAGAGTGGGCTCTGTTATTTAGTCAATAAAAACCTTTAGTCACCTTCGTAACTCTTCGCCTTTTATTGGAGGAATTGATAGGTATATCACATACAATATTACTTTTAAACAATATTAATTTTAAACAGTCTTTGTACTTCATTTGGTACGCTCAATATTAATTTTAAACAGTCTTAATTTTAAACAGTCCTCAGGTTGTGACATGTTGTTACATATTTGGCCCCAAGGTATGGTCTGTCTCCTTCTCCTAGGACTAATCTCAATTTTGACAGATCATCCAATTCCTTGAAATCTGGGGTTGTTTGGCTTAGCTTGTTGAATAATATGTTTCTTGATGTGTTGAATTTTTCGCATTTTAGGAGGAAATGCATTTCTGTTTCAACCTCGCCAGCCAGACATTGATCGCATATTCTATTCTCTCTAGGCTGCCAGGATTTCTTGTATCTGCCTTTTTCAATTTCCAGTTGGTGGTCGCTTAGTCTGTACCTGGTGAGGGTCTGTCTCTGTTTTGTGTCTCTGATGGTCGTGAGGTAGTCTGCCAGTTTATATTCTCTTTTTAGGGCCCGGTAACATTCTAATCTGCTTTGGCTTTCGGTTATTTTGTTCCAATGTTCCAGGTAGGTTTCTTTGCATTTTTTAATGATTTGGTTCACTCGGATTGGTGTTTGGACGGCTGTGTTGGTCTGGGGCTGGTCAGGGTCCGGCTGAGTACTTAGTTTCCGTAGCAGCTGACTCAGGGGACTCTTTTCTGGGTTTAGCTCTTGGGTCTGAAAGGCTTTGAAATGAAGGGTGTCTGGGGAGCTAGATTTGAGGTGATTTAGGAAGTTTAGTGCTCGTTTTTGGATGTTTATTATCAGTGGGTATCTGCCTAGTTCGGCTCTGCATGCATTTGTTGGCGTTTTTCTTGGGTGCGAAGGATGCTTCGGCAGAATTCTGCATGTAGGGCTTCTATTGTATGTTTTTCCCATTTAGTGTAGCTTTGGTGATTTAGCGGGCCCCATACTTCGCTACCGTACAGTGCAATGGGCAGGATTATGCTGTCAAATATTTTGAGCCAGATTTTGATTGGGATTTGGATGTTGTAGAATTTTCTTTTTATTGCATATAGGGCTCTTCGGGCTTTTTCTTTTAGTGCATTCACTGCTATGCTGAAGCTCCCTGATGCTGTAATAGTTAGACCAAGGTAGGTGTAGCTCATAGTGTGTCCTATAGTGATATCACTGAGGGTAAACTGGTATTTGTTTTCCTGACATCTGGGCCTTTTTTGAAAAATCATGATGTTGGTTTTCTTTAGATTTACTGTTAGAGCCCAATTTTGGCAGTATTTGTCGAGTAGGTCTAGTTGTTGCTGTAATCCCTGTTCTGTGGGAGACAGCAGAACCAGGTCGTCCGCATAGAACAGGGATTTCACTTCTCCATCCAGGAGACGGAGACCTGGTGACTCGCTTTGCTCCAGCACGTCTGCTAATTCATTTATGTATATGTTGAACAGGGTCGGGCTCAAATTGCAGCCCTGCCGGACGCCTCTTCTCTGGGTGAAGAAATCGGTGCGTTTGTCTCCAATTTTGACCCCGCATTTGTTTTTCAGATACATTGATTTAATAAGGTCATAGACTTTGCCCCCTATTCCACATTGAAGAAGTTTATAATAGAGCCCTTCGTGCCATATAGAGTCAAAGGCTTTCTTGAAGTCGATGAAACAGGCGAATATTTTCCCATTTTTTGTTTGGTGTATATGTTTTTCAATGAGGGTGTGAAGGGTATAGATATGGTCGGCGGTGCGGTGTTTTGGGAGAAAGCCTATTTGTTTTTTTCTGAGGATATTATGTTTGTTAAGAAAATCAAGTAATCTACTATTTAGAATACTGCAGAATAACTTCCCTAGACAACTGTTGACACAGATGCCGCGGTAGTTATTTGGGTCTGATTTGTTTCCCGCTTTTATATATGGGGGAGATTAGTCCTTGGCACCAGATATCGGGAAAACAGCCTGAACGTAATATGATGTTGAATAATTTGAGTACCGCACCCTGCATCTCCATATTGCTGAACTTGAGCATTTCATTTTTGATGTTGTCTGGGCCACAGGCTTTCTTTAGGTGGAGAGATTTTGTTTTTGTGGCCATTTCTTTCCATGTGATTGGGGAGTCTAGAGGGTTTTGGTTGTCTTTGATTGTTGCTTCTAATGTGTGGAGTTTTTCTGTGACCTGATGTTGACTTGGGTTTGTTTCGTTTATTGGGATGTCTTTGTAGAGGTTTTCAAAATGTGTTCTCCAGATGTCGCCATCTTGGATTGGTAATGCTTGCAATTGTGTTGTACTCTCTCTCTCTCCTCCAGTCTCTCTCTCTCTCCCCCAGTCTCTCTCTCTCTCCCCCAGTCTCTCTCTCTCTCCCCCAGTCTCTCTCTCTCTCCCTCCCCCAGTCTCTCTCTCTCTCCCCCAGTCTCTCTCTCTCTCCCCCTCAGTCTCTCTCTCTCTATCTCCCCCTCAGTCTCTCTCTCTCTATCTCCCCATTCTCTCTCTCTCTCTCCCCCCCAGTCTCTCTCTCTCCCCCCCAGTCTCTCTCTCTGCCCCCAGTCTCTCTCTCTGCCCCCAGTCTCTCTCTCTGCCCCCAGTCTCTCTCTCTGCCCCCAGTCTCTCTCTCTGCCCCCAGTCTCTCTCTCTGCCCCCAGTCTCTCTCTCTGCCCCCAGTCTCTCTCTCTGCCCCCAGTCTCTCTCTCTGCCCCCAGTCTCTCTCTCTGCCCCCAGTCCAATTCCAATTCCAATTCCAATTAAAATGCTTTATTGGCATGAAAGTTTACAGAGAACCATATTGCCAAAGCTTACATAGCAAAAAGGTACAGTTTTCCAACATTCTGTAGGTGTCAATCGATTTGACATTTGTTGGGTACATACAATATTACTTTTAAACAGTATTAATTTTAAACAGTCTTTGTACTTCATTTGGTACGTTCAATATTAATTTTAAACAGTCTTAATTTTAAACAGTCCTCAGGTTGTGACATGTTGTTACATATTTGGCCCCAAGGTATGGTCTGTCTCCTTCTCCTAGGACTAATCTCAATTTTGACAGATCATCCAATTCCTTGAAATCTGGGGTTGTTTGGCTTAGCTTGTTGAATAATATGTTTCTTGATGTGTTGAATTTTTCGCATTTTAGGAGGAAATGCATTTCTGTTTCAACCTCGCCAGCCAGACATTGATCGCATATTCTATTCTCTCTAGGCTGCCAGGATTTCTTGTATCTGCCTTTTTCAATTTCCAGTTGGTGGTCGCTTAGTCTGTACCTGGTGAGGGTCTGTCTCTGTTTTGTGTCTCTGATGGTCGTGAGGTAGTCTGCCAGTTTATATTCTCTTTTTAGGGCCCGGTAACATTCTAATCTGCTTTGGCTTTCGGTTATTTTGTTCCAATGTTCCAGGTAGGTTTCTTTGCATTTTTTAATGATTTGGTTCACTCGGATTGGTGTTTGGGCGGCTGTGTTGGTCTGGGGCTGGTCAGGGTCCGGCTGAGTACTTAGTTTCCGTAGCAGCTGACTCAGGGGACTCTTTTCTGGGTTTAGCTCTTGGGTCTGAAAGGCTTTGAAATGAAGGGTGTCTGGGGAGCTAGATTTGAGGTGATTTAGGAAGTTTAGTGCTCGTTTTTGGATGTTTATTATCAGTGGGTATCTGCCTAGTTCGGCTCTGCATGCATTTGTTGGCGTTTTCCTTTGGGTGCGAAGGATGCTTCGGCAGAATTCTGCATGTAGGGCTTCTATTGTATGTTTTTCCCATTTAGTGTAGCTTTGGTGATTTAGCGGGCCCCATACTTCACTACCGTACAGTGCAATGGGCAGGATTATGCTGTCAAATATTTTGAGCCAGATTTTGATTGGGATTTGGATGTTGTAGAATTTTCTTTTTATTGCATATAGGGCTCTTCGGGCTTTTTCTTTTAGTGCATTCACTGCTATGCTGAAGCTCCCTGATGCTGTAATAGTTAGACCAAGGTAGGTGTAGCTCATAGTGTGTCCTATAGTGGTATCACTGAGGGTAAACTGGTATTTGTTTTCCTGACATCTGGGCCTTTTTTGAAAAATCATGATGTTGGTTTTCTTTAGATTTACTGTTAGAGCCCAATTTTGGCAGTATTTGTCGAGTAGGTCTAGTTGTTGCTGTAATCCCTGTTCTGTGGGAGACAGCAGAACCAGGTCGTCCGCATAGAACAGGGATTTCACTTCTCCATCTAGGAGACGGAGACCTGGTGACTCGCTTTGCTCCAGCATGTCTGCTAATTCATTTATGTATATGTTGAACAGGGTCGGGCTCAAATTGCAGCCCTGCCGGACGCCTCTTCTCTGGGTGAAGAAATCGGTGCGTTTGTCTCCAATTTTGACCCCGCATTTGTTTTTCAGATACATTGATTTAATAAGGTCATAGACTTTGCCCCCTATTCCACATTGAAGAAGTTTATAATAGAGCCCTTCGTGCCATATAGAGTCAAAGGCTTTCTTGAAGTCGATGAAACAGGCGAATATTTTCCCATTTTTTGTTTGGTGTATATGTTTTTCAATGAGGGTGTGAAGGGTATAGATATGGTCGGCGGTGCGGTGTTTTGGAAGAAAGCCTATTTGGTTTTTTCTGAGGATATTATGTTTGTTAAGAAAATCAAGTAATCTACTATTTAGAATACTGCAGAATAACTTCCCTAGACAACTGTTGACACAGATGCCGCGGTAGTTATTTGGGTCTGATTTGTTTCCGCTTTTATATATGGGGGAGATTAGTCCTTGGCACCAGATATCGGGAAAACAGCCTGAACGTAATATGATGTTGAATAATTTGAGTACCGCACCCTGCATCTCCATATTGCTGAACTTGAGCATTTCATTTTTGATGTTGTCTGGGCCACAGGCTTTCTTTAGGTGGAGAGATTTTGTTTTTGTGGCCATTTCTTTCCATGTGATTGGGGAGTCTAGAGGGTTTTGGTTGTCTTTGATTGTTGCTTCTAATGTGTGGAGTTTTTCTGTGACCTGATGTTGACTTGGGTTTGTTTCGTTTATTGGGATGTCTTTGTAGAGGTTTTCAAAATGTGTTCTCCAGATGTCGCCATCTTGGATTGGTAATGCTTGCAATTGTGTTGTACTCAGGTTATTCCACATTTCCCAGAATTGTTTTGGGTTGGTGGAGTTTTCAATTTCTTCTAGTATTTTGTGGGTATAGTTTTGTGTTTTGTTCCTAATGGTGTGTTTATATCTTTTGAGGGTTTCATTGTATCTAGTACGTAGGTCCGGATTGTTTGGTTGGCGATGCTTTTGGTTTGATATTTTTCTCAGGTCTTTTCTGGCATTTTTGCATTCGTGGTCAAACCATTTCTTATTTTTATTTGTCTTTTGTGACTCTTCCTCTTCTGTTTCACGAGGTCGGCTTTTACAGCTGCCTCATGAAAGATCATATTTATATCCTCTATGGCCATGTTTACCCCATCTCTGGTGATCTCATATAGATTTTCTTTAAATTTTGAAATTTTACTTGTGAGATCAGGTGAATTTAGTGCTGTGATGAATTTATCTCCACTGTCTGGGGCCCCATCTGTATGTCTGGTTTATTTTATGTAGCTTACTGGGTTCCTTTTTTGTGTCTGTAGTTTGGGCAGAAAGTTTAAGGTACACATTTATTTGGTTATGGTCTGAGAGGGGGATTGCTGCCTGACAGTGAATGCGTCTCTCTCTCTGCCCCCAGTCTCTCTCTCTGCCCCAGTCTCTCTCTCTGCCCCCAGTCTCTCTCTCTGCCCCAGTCTCTCTCTCTGCCCCCAGTCTCTCTCTCTGCCCCCAGTCTCTCTCTCTGCCCCCAGTCTCTCTCTCTGCCCCCAGTCTCTCTCTCTGCCCCCAGTCTCTCTCTCTGCCCCAGTCTCTCTCTCTGCCCCCAGTCTCTCTCTCTGCCCCCAGTCTCTCTCTCTGCCCCCAGTCTCTCTCTCTGCCCCCAGTCTCTCTCTCTGCCCCCAGTCTCTCTCTCTGCCCCCAGTCTCTCTCTCTGCCCCAGTCTCTCTCTCTGCCCCCAGTCTCTCTCTCTGCCCCCAGTCTCTCTCTCTGCCCCCAGTCTCTCTCTCTGCCCCCAGTCTCTCTCTCTGCCCCCAGTCTCTCTCTCTGCCCCCAGTCTCTCTCTCTGCCCCCAGTCTCTCTCTCTGCCCCCAGTCTCTCTCTCTGCCCCCAGTCTCTCTCTCTGCCCCCAGTCTCTCTCTCTGCCCCCAGTCTCTCTCTCTCCCCCCAGTCTCTCTCTCTCCCCCCAGTCTCTCTCTCTCCCCCCAGTCTCTCTCTCTCCCCCCAGTCTCTCTCTCTCCCCCCAGTCTCTCTCTCCCCCCAGTCTCTCTCTCTCTCCCCCCAGTCTCTCTCTCTCCCCCCAGTCTCTCTCTCTCTCCCCCAGTCTCTCTCTCTCCCCCAGTCTCTCTCTCTCCCCCAGTCTCTCTCCCCCAGTCTCTCTCTCTCCCCCAGTCTCTCTCTCCCCCCCAGTCTCTCTCTCTCTCCTCCAGTCTCTCTCTCCCCCCCAACTCTTTCCCTCTCCCCCCAGTCTCTCTCTCTCTCTCCCCCACTCTCTCCCCCACTCTCTCCCTCACTCTCTCCCCCATTCTCACCCTCTCCCTCCACTCTCTCCCTCTCCCCCCAAGTCTCTCTCTCTCCCCATCTCTCTCTCTCTCCCCCCAGTCTCTCTCTCTCTCCTCCAGTCTCTCTCTCCCCCCCAACTCTCTCCCTCTCCCCCCAGTCTCTCTCTCTCTCTCTCCCCCACTCTCTCCCCACTCTCTCCCTCACTCTCTCCCCCATTCTCTCCCTCTCCCTCCACTCTCTCCCTCTCCCCCCAAGTCTCTCTCTCTCCCCATCTCTCTCTCTCTCCCCTCAGTCTCTCTTTCTCTCTCCCCCCCCACCCCCCGGTCTCTCTCTCTCCCCCTGTCACTCTCTCGCTCTCTCTCTCTCTCTCCCCCCATCTCTCCCCCAGTCTCTCTCTCTCTCCCCCTCAGTCTCTCTCTCTCTCTCTCTCTCTCCCCATTCTCTCTCTCTCTTTCCCCAGTCTCTCTACTCTCCCTCTTTCTCTCCCCCATCTCTCTCTCCCCCAGTCTCCCTCTCTCCCCCTCAGTCCCCCAGTCTCCCTCTCTCCCCCTCAGTCGCTCTCTCTCTCCCCCCTCAGTCTCTCTCTCTCTATCTCCCCAGTCTCTCCCTCTCTCTCCACATCTCTCTCTCTCTCACCCCTCAGTCGCTCTCTCTCTCACCCCTCAGTCGCTCTCTCTCTCCCCCTCAGTCTCTCTCTCTCTATCTCCCCATTCTCTCTCTCTCTCTCTCTCCCCCGTCTCTCTCTCTCCCCCCAGTCTCTCTCTCTCCCCCCCAGTCTCTCTCTCTCCCCCCCAGTCTCTCTCTCTGCCCCCAGTCTCTCTCTCTGCCCCCAGTCTCTCTCTCTGCCCCCAGTCTCTCTCTCTGCCCCCAGTCTCTCTCTCTGCCCCCAGTCTCTCTCTCTGCCCCCAGTCTCTCTCTCTGCCCCCAGTCTCTCTCTCTGCCCCCAGTCTCTCTCTCTGCCCCCAGTCTCTCTCTCTGCCCCCAGTCTCTCTCTCTGCCCCCAGTCTCTCTCTCTGCCCCCAGTCTCTCTCTCTGCCCCCAGTCTCTCTCTCTGCCCCCAGTCTCTCTCTCTGCCCCCAGTCTCTCTCTCTGCCCCCAGTCTCTCTCTCTGCCCCCAGTCTCTCTCTCTGCCCCCAGTCTCTCTCTCTGCCCCAGTCTCTCTCTCTCTGCCCCAGTCTCTCTCTCTGCCCCCAGTCTCTCTCTCTGCCCCCAGTCTCTCTCTCTGCCCCCAGTCTCTCTCTCTGCCCCCAGTCTCTCTCTCTGCCCCCAGTCTCTCTCTCTGCCCCCAGTCTCTCTCTCTGCCCCCAGTCTCTCTCTCTGCCCCCAGTCTCTCTCTCTGCCCCCAGTCTCTCTCTCTGCCCCCAGTCTCTCTCTCTGCCCCCAGTCTCTCTCTCTGCCCCCAGTCTCTCTCTCTGCCCCCAGTCTCTCTCTCTGCCCCCAGTCTCTCTCTCTGCCCCCAGTCTCTCTCTCTGCCCCCAGTCTCTCTCTCTGCCCCCAGTCTCTCTCTCTGCCCCCAGTCTCTCTCTCTGCCCCCAGTCTCTCTCTCTGCCCCCAGTCTCTCTCTCTGCCCCCAGTCTCTCTCTCTGCCCCCAGTCTCTCTCTCTGCCCCCAGTCTCTCTCTCTGCCCCCAGTCTCTCTCTCTGCCCCCAGTCTCTCTCTCTGCCCCCAGTCTCTCTCTCTGCCCCCAGTCTCTCTCTCTGCCCCCAGTCTCTCTCTCTCCCCCCAGTCTCTCTCTCTCCCCCCAGTCTCTCTCTCTCCCCCCAGTCTCTCTCTCTCCCCCCAGTCTCTCTCTCTCCCCCCAGTCTCTCTCTCTCCCCCAGTCTCTCTCTCTCCCCCCAGTCTCTCTCTCTCCCCCCAGTCTCTCTCTCTCCCCCAGTCTCTCTCTCTCCCCCAGTCTCTCTCTCCCCCCCAGTCTCTCTCTCTCTCCTCCAGTCTCTCTCTCCCCCCCAACTCTCTCCCTCTCCCCCCAGTCTCTCTCCCTCTCCCCCCAGTCTCTCTCTCTCTCTCTCCCCCACTCTCTCCCTCACTCTCTCCCCCATTCTCTCCCTCTCCCTCCACTCTCTCCCTCTCCCCCCAAGTCTCTCTCTCTCCCCATCTCTCTCTCTCTCCCCCCCAGTCTCTCTCTCTCTCCTCCAGTCTCTCTCTCCCCCCCAACTCTCTCCCTCTCCCCCCAGTCTCTCTCTCTCTCTCTCCCCCACTCTCTCCCCCACTCTCTCCCTCACTCTCTCCCCCATTCTCTCCCTCTCCCTCCACTCTCTCCCTCTCCCCCCAAGTCTCTCTCTCTCCCCATCTCTCTCTCTCTCCCCTCAGTCTCTCTTTCTCTCTCCCCCCCCACCCCCCGGTCTCTCTCTCTCCCCCTGTCACTCTCTCGCTCTCTCTCTCTCTCTCCCCATCTCTCCCCCAGTCTCTCTCTCTCTCCCCTCAGTCTCTCTCTCTCTCTCTCTCTCTCCCCATTCTCTCTCTCTCTTTCCCCAGTCTCTCTCTCTCCCCCGTCTCTCTACTCTCCCTCTTTCTCTCCCCCATCTCTCTCTCCCCCAGTCTCCCTCTCTCCCCCTCAGTCCCCCAGTCTCCCTCTCTCCCCCTCAGTCGCTCTCTCTCTCCCCCCTCAGTCTCTCTCTCTCTATCTCCCCAGTCTCTCCCTCTCTCTCTCTCCACATCTCTCTCTCTCTCACCCCTCAGTCGCTCTCTCTCTCACCCCTCAGTCGCTCTCTCTCTCCCCCTCAGTCTCTCTCTCTCTATCTCCCCATTCTCTCTCTCTCTCCCCAGTCTCTCTCCTCTCTCTCCCCCAGTCTCTCTCTCTCACACTCCCAATCTCTCTCTCTCACACTACCAATTTCTCTCTCTCTCACACTCCCAATCTCTCTCTCTCTCTCACTCCCAATCTCTCTCTCTCACTGATGTGCCTCAATTATTCCGAGACTCGAAGTTAGCAGAACAAAAGTAAGGCTTTTATTAACTCAGAACATAACACGTAAAATAGAGAGATGTCTACCTTCAGGAGGCTGATGCCCGACTGAAGTTAGATTACAAAGGAGCCAGGTATGGGCTGAGCCCTGCACACAACCAGTTCCAGCACATTCCAATACATAATACATGAGGACTGGGGGAAGGGAAAAGACACAGAAAGCAGGCAGTTACAAGACACAGAAAACAGGCAGTGATGGATGGAATATATTTCATCACATTCACCCCTTCTATAGATTTAGTCTGTTCGGGGGTTTGATAGTCCTCTGCGACCGACGTGGCTGTTGTGGTGCCGCGGGTGTCGGCTGGGTGTCCCCGGTAGCCTCCTGGGTCTCTGCCGGGGGTGCCGCCGGGGTTGTTGAAGGGGTAGTTGGTGGGGGTGCCGTTGGTCGATGTTCTTCCGGGGGTGATGAAAGAATAGTGGGTGGGTAAGGGTTGCTGTGATCGTCGTCGCTGCTATTGCCGTGGTTGTTGTCGATGCCGGCTGGGGCGACGTCTTTTATGGACATGGTGTCCTCCCTTCCGTCGGCGTGCCGGACATATGCGTATTGGGGGTTGGCGTGGAGTAGGTGTACTGGCTCCACGAGAGGGTCCGTCTTGTGGCCCCTCACATGCCTTCGCACGAGTACCGGACCTGGGGTGGAGAGCCATGACGGCATGGATACGCCTGAGGTGGATTTCCGAGGAAAGACAAACATTCGTTCATGAGGCGTGGCATTAGTGGCCGTACACAATAGCGACCGTATCGAATGGAGCACATCCGAGAGGACTTCCTGCCAGCGGGAGATAGGGAGGCCCTTGGTCCTTAGAGCTAGAGTGACTGCTTTCCACACTGTCCCGTTCTCTCGCTCCACCTGGCCGTTACCCCGGGGGTTGTAGCTGGTGGTACGGCTCGTGGCGATCCCCTTGGACAGCATGTACTGGCGTAGCTCTTCACTCATGAAGGACGCCCCCCTATCCGTGTGGATATAGCTCGGCATACCGAACAGGCAGAACAGGCTGTTGAGGCATTTAATGACCGTGGCGCTGGTCATGTCTGGCAGGGGAAGGCGAATGGGAAACGGGAGTATTCGTCCACAATGTTCAGGAAGTAAACATTGCGGTCGACGGACGGGAGGGGGCCCTTGAAATCTAAGCTGAGCCGCTCGAAGGGCCGTGTAGCTTTGATTAAGTGGGCTCTATCTGGGCGGTAGAACCGAGGCTTGCACTCAGCGCAACTGCGGCAGTTCCTGGTCAGAGACCGAACTTCCTCAATCGAGTAGGGTAAGTTACGGGACTTTATGAAGTGGAACAGCCGCGTGACCCCTGGGTGGCAGAGGTCGTTGTGGAGGGTCTGTAGCCGATCCTCGGTGGCGCTGGCACACATCCCTCGTGAGAGGGCGTCAGGGGATTCGTTAAGGGCCCCTGGCCGGTAAATGATGTCGTACTCGAAAGTGGAGAGCTCGATCCGCCACCTAAGAATCTTATCATTTTTAATCTTCCCCCTCTGTTTATTGTTGAACATAAACGCTACCGATCGCTGGTCGGTAAGTAGGGTGAAGCGTTTGCCGGCTAGGTAGTGGCGCCAGTGGCGCACTGCCTCCACGATGGCTTGGGCCTCCTTTTCCACGGAGGAGTGTCTGATCTCGGGGCCTTGGAGGGTCCTCGAGAAGAAAGCTACGGGCCGCCCCGCCTGGTTGAGGGTGGCCGCCAAGGCGAAGTCGGAAGCACTTTCCACTTGAAATGGAGTGTTCTCGTCCACTGCCTGTAGCGTGGCCCGCTCAATATCCTGCTTAATGCTTTTGAAGGCGGCGTGGGCCTCAGCAGAGAGCGGAAAAGAGGATGCTTTCAAGAGGGGGCGGGCTTTGTCGGAGTAGTTGGGGACCCATTGGGAATAGTAAGAAAATAACCCCAGGCACCTTTTCAGGGCTTTGGGAGTGTTGGGCAGGGGCAGCTCCCGTAGGGGGCGCAATCGGTCGGGGTCTGGTCCGATTTCCCCATTCTCCACCACGCTGCCCAGTATGCAGAGGCGCGTGGTGTTGAAAACGCACTTGTCCTCGTTATAGGTGAGGTTGAGTTTTTGTGCGGTTTTCAGGAACCTCTCGAGGTTCGAGTCGTGATCCTGCTGGTTGTGACCGCAGATGGTGACGTTGTCGAGGTAGGGGAAGGTTGCCTGCAAGTGGTGGTCATCGACCATGCGATCCATCTCCCTCTGAAAGACCGAGACCCCGTTCGTCACCCCAAAGGGGACTCTGAGGAATTGGTAGAGGCGTCCGTTCGCCTCGAAGGCGGTGTACGGGCGGTCCTCTGGTCTGATAGGGAGCTGGTGGTACGCTGACTTGAGGTCGATGGTGGAGAACACCCGGTATTGGGCGATTTGGTTCACCATTTCTGATATGCGGGGTAGCGGGTAGGCGTCTAGTAGGGTGTACCTGTTGATCGTTTGACTATAGTCGATCACCATCCGTTTCTTCTCGCTACCCCTTACCACTACCACTTGGGCGCGCCACGGGCTGTTGCTGTGTTCAATAATGCGCTCTTTCAGGAGCCTGTCTACCTCGGTCGCGATAAACCGCCTGTCCTCCCAGCTGTACCTCCTGCTTTTGGTCGCTATTGGTCGGCAGTTAGGGGTAAGGTTCGCGAATAGCGAAGGCGGCTTTACCTTCAGGGTAGCCAGACCGCACACTGTGAGGGGCGGCTGGGACCCACCGTACTTGAGCGTGATGCTTTGGTGGTTGCACTGGAAATCCAAACCCAAGATCACGCTCGCACATAGATTCTTCATGATTAATACTTTAAAATTATCATACACAGTTCCGTTAACGCACAATTGTACCGTGCAGTAACCCAGAATGGTCGATGTCTGGGTTTTATCGGCCATAGAGATGGTACCCTGAGCAGGGACCACCTTTAGGGAGAGTTGTTGTGCCAGTTCAGGGTGGATAAAACTCTCCGTGCTTCCACTGTCAATTAAGCATTTAACCCGGCACCCATTTACCTCGATGTCCACCATTGATTTGGATAGCGGATGCGGCCTGGTCTGGTCCACTGTGACCGATGCCACTGTAGGGCCCTGATCGAGACAAGATGGCGTCCACGCTGTCTGCTCATAAGATGGCGGACCCCATGAGGTCGGGCAAGATGGCGTCCAAGATGGCCGCTCCCACGGCGCACATGCGGCGGTGGCGGGTTTTCCGGCGGTTGGTTTTCCGGCGGGGTTCCCTCTGCACACCTTCCCGAAGTGCCCCTTCTTACTGCACTTAAAGCAGGTGGTGCCTTTCGCCGGGCACAGGTTTCTGGTGTGCTTTGGCTGCCCGCAGAAGTAGCAGTTGGGTCCTTGACGCGTCGCGGCTGTCGTAGGGCTTCTGGGGGGAGAGCTGGGCCCCGCCGGTGTCGGGCTGCCGGGCGGGGAAGATGCCTTCCAAGATGGCGGCACCCTCGGCGCACACGTGGCGGCGTGGGCGGCGCGGGCTGAAGAGTAGGCGTCCGAGTTTCTCTGGGCCATCTCCAGGGACCGCGCGGTGTCCGCAGCCTGTTTCAGGTCCAACTCCGTTTTTTCCAGCAGTCTTTGCCGGATGTGAGTGGAGCTGAGGCCTGTGATAAAGGCATCGCGAACAAGCTCGTCGGTGTACACTGCGACTTTTACATCTCGGCACTTACAGTCCTTGCCAAGCTTTTTCAGGATGCTTAGGAACTCCTCCACCGATTCCCCAGGTCGCTGTGCGCGAGTAGCGAGTAGATGCCTAGCATACACCTCATTCGTAGGCTGCTGGTAATGCGCCTTTAAGGTGTTGCAGGCGGCCAGGTACGTATCGGCGTCTTGGATGAGGGGGTAAACCCGGTGGCTTACCCAATTCCGTAGCATTCCGAGTCTCATCTTCGCAGTGTCCGTAGCGTCTTTGATGGCTGCGGAATTGTCCAGGAAGAATTCCATACAGTCAAACCAGTGTCCGAAGCGTGCTGATGCGTCCGGAGCATGTTGATCCAAATCCAAACGTTCGGGTTTCAGGAGTTGATCCATAGTGTTGAAAAATGGGATTAGATTAGACAGGGCTTGATGGCTGGCGCGGACATGATGGGCCGAAGGGCCTCTATCCGTGCTGCATTACTCTATGACTCTATGACTCCCCCCAGTCTCTCTCTCTCCCCCCCCCAGTCTCTCTCTCTCTTTCCCCAGTCTCTCTCTCCCCCCAGTCTCTCTCTCTCTCCCCTCCAGTCTTTCTCTCCCCCAGTCTCTCTCTCCCTCCCAGTCTCTCTCTCCCCCAGTCTCTCTCCTCTCTCTCCCCCAGTCTCTCTCCTCTCTCTCCCCCCAGTCTCTCTCTCTCTCCCGTCTCTCTCTCTCTCCCGTCTCTCTCTCTCTCCCGTCTCTCTCTCTCTCCCGTCTCTCTCTCTCTCCCCGTCTCTCTCTCTCTCTCCCCCAGTCTCTCTCTCTCTCTCTCTCCCCCAGTCTCTCTCTCTCTCTCTCCCCAGTCTCTCTCTCTCTCTCTCCCAGTCTCTCTCTCTCCCAGTCTCTCTCTCTCCCCCATCTCTCTCTCTCTCCCCCTCAGTCTCTCTCTCTCTATCTCCCCCTCAGTCGCTCTCTCTCTATCTCCCCATTCTCTCTCTCTCTCTCTCTCTCTCCCCGTCTCTCTCTCTCCCCCCCAGTCTCTCTCTCTCTCTCTCTCTCCCCCAGTCTCTCTCTCTCTCTCCCCCTGTCTCTCTCTCTCTCTCCCCAGTCTCTCTCTCTCCCCCAGTCTCTCTCTCTCTCTCCCAGTCTCTCTCTCTCTCTCTCCCAGTCTCTCTCTCTCCCCCGCCTCTCTCTCTCTCCCCCTCAGTCTCTCTCTCTCTATCTCCCCCTCAGTCTCTCTCTCTCTATCTCCCCATTCTCTCTCTCTCTCTCTCTCTCTCCCCGTCTCTCTCTCTCCCCCCCAGTCTCTCAGTTCAGTTCAGTTCAGTTCAAATGCTTTATTGGCATGAAAGTTTACAGAGAACCATATTGCCAAAGCTTACATAGCAAAAAGGTACAGTTTTCCAACATTCTGTAGGTGTCAATCGATTTGACATTTGTTGGGTATATACAATATTACTTTTAAACAATATTAATTTTAAACAGTCTTTGCACTTCATTTGGTACGTTCAATATTAATTTTAAACAGTCTTAATTTTAAACAGTCCTCAGGTTGTGACATGTTGTTACATATTTGGCCCCTAGGTATGGTCTGTCTCCTTCTCCTAGGACTAATCTCAATTTTGACAGGTCATCCAATTCCTTGAAATCTGGGGTTGTTTGGCTTAGCTTGTTGAATAATATGTTTCTTGATGTGTTGAATTTTTCGCATTTTAGGAGGAAATGCATCTCTGTTTCAACCTCGCCGGCCAGACATTGATCGCATATTCTATTCTCTCTAGGCTGCCAGGATTTCTTGTATCTGCCTTTTTCAATTTCCAGTTGGTGGTCGCTTAGTCTGTACCTGGTGAGGGTCTGTCTCTGTTTTGTGTCTCTGATGGTCGTGAGGTAGTCTGCCAGTTTATATTCTCTTTTTAGGGCCCGGTAACATTCTAATCTGCTTTGGCTTTCAGTTATTTTGTTCCAATGTTCCAGGTAGGTTTCTTTGCATTTTTTAATGATTTGGTTCACTCGGATTGGTGTTTGGACGGCTGTGTTGGTCTGGGGCTGGTCAGGGTCCGGCTGAGTACTTAGTTTCAGTAGCAGCTGACTCAGGGGACTTTTTTCTGGGTTTAGCTCTTGGGTCTGAAAGGCTTTGAAATGAAGGGTGTCTGGGGAGCTAGATTTGAGGTGATTTAGGAAGTTTAGTGCTCGTTTTTGGATGTTTATTATCAGTGGGTATCTGCCTAGTTCGGCTCTGCATGCATTTGTTGGCGTTTTTCTTTGGGTGCGAAGGATGCTTCGGCAGAATTCTGCATGTAGGGCTTCTATTGTGTGTTTTTCCCATTTAGTGTAGCTTTGGTGATTTAGCGGGCTCCATACTTCACTACCGTACAGTGCAATGGGCAGGATTATGCTGTCAAATATTTTGAGCCAGATTTTGATTGGGATTTGGAGATTGTAGAATTTTCTTTTTATTGCATATAGGGCTCTTCGTGCTTTTTCTTTTAGTGCATTCACTGCTATGCTGAAGCTCCCTGATGCTGTAATAGTTAGACCAAGGTAGGTGTAGCTCATAGTGTGTCCTATAGTGGTATCACTGAGGGTAAACTGGTATTTGTTTTCCTGACATCTGGGCCTTTTTTGAAAAATCATGATGTTGGTTTTCTTTAGATTTACTGTTAGAGCCCAATTTTGGCAGTATTTGTCGAGTAGGTCTAGTTGTTGCTGTAATCCCTGTTCTGTGGGAGACAGCAGAACCAGGTCCGTCCGCATAGAACAGGGATTT
>NW_028226901.1:5000-15000 GCF_052327205.1 Somniosus microcephalus
CCGAGCAAGCCAGGGGCAAGGGGCATCCATAGGTACCAGAAGGGAGTCGGTCCGACACCGGGAAGTCGGGTGCCCGTCGCTCCGAATCGAGCCCGGTGTTTTCGTGCGTGTAACAGGGCGGGCGTTTGGACCCGGTTGTCCGGGAGCGGGTCCCCAACGGCGGGAGATTGCCTGGGTTTGGCCGGCCGGCAGTCGAACGCCTTTGGCTCCGGACTCCCGTGTCCGATTTCGGTCAGGGAGGGCTGGTTGGAAAGCCCCGACGCTGGCGCACACTATATTATCGGCCTGGGCCCCGGCAAGTTCGGGAAAGTGTCGCAGTCCCGTTCCGGCGGCCGCCCCGTCGGTCAGCGGCAGCTTATCGCGGATAACTTCGGGACGGAAAGTCCGATCCGGTCGGGGTGAACTGCGACTGAACGGGGTGGCGGGGCCGCACAGACCAGTAGCGGGCTTGTGTAGCTGCCTCTTGGCCCGGCCGAGGTACAGCCGTTGGCTGGAGACCGCTTTCCGACTGCTGAGCCGGTGCCGCGGGGACCCACCTTGACGCGCCGGCTGTCCGAGCAAGCCAGGGGCAAGGGGCATCCAGTGGTACCAGAAGGGAGTCGGTCCGACACCGGGAAGTCGGGTGCCCGTCGCTCCGAATCGAGCCCGGGGTTTTCGTGCGTGTAACAGGGCGGGCGTTTGGACCCGGTTGTCCGGGAGCGGGTCCGCAACGGCGGGAGATTGCCTGGGTTTGGCCGGCCGGCAGTCGAACGCCTTTCGCTCCGGACTCCCGTGTCCGATTTCGGTCAGGGAGGGCTCGTTGGAAAGCCCCGGCGCTGGCGCACACTATATTATCGGCCTGGACCCCGGCAAGTTCGGGAAAGTGTCGCAGTCCCGTAGCGGCTGCCGCCCCGTCGGTCAGCGGCAGCTTATCGGGGATAACTTCGGGACGGAAAGTCCGATCCGGTTGGGGTGAACTGCGACTGAACGGGGTGGGGGGGCCGCACAGACCAGTAGCGGGCTTGTGCAGCTGCCGCTTGGCCCGGCCGAGGTACAGCCGTTGGCTGGAGACCGCTTTCCGACTGCTGAGCCGGAGCCGCGGGGGCCCACCTTGACGCGCCGGCTGTACTAGCAAGCCAGGGGCAAGGGGCATCCAGTGGTACCGGAACGGAGTCGGTCCGACACCGGGAAGCCGGGTGCCCGTCGCTCCGAATCGAGCCCGGTGTTTTCGTGCGTGTAACAGGGCGGGCGTTTGGACCCGGTTGTCCGGGAGCGGGTCCGCAACGGCGGGAGGTTGCCTGTGTTTGGCCGGCCGGCAGTCGAACGCCTTTGGCTCCGGACTCCCGTGTCCGATTTCGGTCAGGGAGGGCTCGTTGGAAAGCCCCGGCGCTGGCGCACACTATATTATCGGCCTGGACCCCGGCAAGTTCGGGAAAGTGTCGCAGTCCCGTAGCGGCTGCCGCCCCGTCGGTCAGCGGCAGCTTATCGGGGATAACTTCGGGACGGAAAGTCCGATCCGGTTGGGGTGAACTGCTACTGAACGGGGTGGGGGGGCCGCACAGACCAGTAGCGGGCTTGTGCAGCTGCCGCTTGGCCCGGCCGAGGTACAGCCGTTGGCTGGAGACCGCTTTCCGACTGCTGAGCCGGAGCCGCGGGGGCCCACCTTGACGCGCCGGCTGTCCTAGCAAGCCAGGGGCAAGGGGCATCCAGTGGTACCGGAACGGAGTCGGTCCGACACCGGGAAGCCGGGTGCCCGTCGCTCCGAATCGAGCCCGGTGTTTTCGTGCGTGTAACAGGGCGGGCGTTTGGACCCGGTTGTCCGGGAGCGGGTCCGCAACGGCGGGAGGTTGCCTGAGTTTGGCCGGCCGGCAGTCGAACGCCTTTGGCTCCGGACTCCCGTGTCCGATTTCGGTCAGGGAGGGCTCATTGGAAAGCCCCGGCGCTGGCGCACACTATATTATCGGCCTGGACCCCGGCAAGTTCGGGAAAGTGTCGCAGTCCCGTACCGGCTGCCGCCCCGTCGGTCAGCGGCAGCTTATCGGGGATAACTTCGGGAAGGAAAGTCCGATCCGGTCGGGGTCAACTTCCACTGAACGGGGTGGCGGGGCCGCACAGACCAGTAGCGGGCTTGTGTAGCTGCCCCTTTCCCCGGCCGAGGTACAGCCGTTGGCTGGAGACCGCTTTCCGACTGCTGAGCCGGAGCCGCGGGGGCCCACCTTGACGCGCCGGCTGTCCTAGCAAGCCAGGGGCAAGGGGCATCCAAGGGTACCGGAACGGAGTCGGTCCGACACCGGGAAGCCGGGTGCCCGTCGCTCCGAATCGAGCCCGGTGTTTTCGTGCGTGTAACGAGGCGGGCGTTTGGACCCGGTTGTCCTGGAGCGGGTCCGCAACGGCGGGGGATTGCCTGTGTTTGGCCGGCCGGCAGTCGAACGCCTATCGCTCTGGACTCCCGTGTCCGATTTCGGTCAGGGAGGGCTCGTTGGAAAGCCCCGGCGCTGGCGCACACTATATTATCGGCCTGGACCCCGGCAAGTTCGGCAAAGTGTCGCCATCCCGCAGCGGCTGACGGGCCGCCGGTGAGCGGCAGCTTATCGGGCATAACTTCGGGAGGGAAAGTCCGATCCGGTCCGGATCAACGGCAGCCGAACGGGGTGGCGGGCCCGCACAGACCAGTGCCTGGCTTGTGTAGCTGCCCCTTTCCCCGGCCGAGGTACAGCCGTTGGCTGGAGACCACTTTCCGACCACTGAGACGGCGGGGCGGGGGGCGGCCTGCACGCGCCGGCTGCCAGAGCAAGCCAGGGGCAAGGGGCATCCAACGGTATCTGAACGGAGTCGGTCCGACACCGGGAAGCCGGGTGCCCGTCGCTCCGAATCGAGCCTGGGGTGTACGTGTGTTTAACAAGGCGGGCGTTTGGACCCGGTTGCCCGGCACCAGTCGAACGCCTGTCGCTCCCGACTCCCGTGTCCGATTTCGTTCGGGGATGGCTCGTTGGAAAGCCCCGGCTCCGGCGCACACTATATTGCCGAAGTGGCCCCGGGCGAGTTCGGGAAAGTGTCGCCGTCCCGCAGCGGCTGACGGGCCGTCGGTCAGCGGCAGCTTATCGGGGATAACTTCGGGAAGGAAAGTCCGATCCGGTCGGGGACAACGGCAGCTGAACGGGGTGGCGGGGCCGCACAGAGCAGTGCCTCGCTTGTGTAGCTGCCTCTTTCCGCGGCCGAGGTACAGCCGTTGGCTGGAGACCGCTTTCCGACCACTGAGACGGCGGGGCAGGGGGCGGCCTGCACGCGCCGGCTGCCAGAGCAAGCCAGGGGCAAGGGGCATCCAGCGGTATCTGAACGGAGTCGGTCCGACACCGAGAAGCCGGGTGCCCGTCGCTCCGAAGCGAGACCGGGGTTTTTCGTGTGTAACGTGGCGGGCCTTTGGACCCGGTTGGCCGGGCGGCAGTGGAACACACACAGACACTCGCATACACTGAGAGAGACAGAGAGAAGATAGAGATACACAGAGTGAGAAAGACAAAGTCAACTCAGTAACTGAAATGTGAAAACTGACAACTGGGAAACCAAAAGTCAGAGTGGCAAATGATGAACCAAGGTGGCAAATGATTAACTGAAAACTTGTCATTCACATTTGGGACGGAATTCACGATGGGAATGTATTCGGCCGCCTTACCGGGGCTTGGGGGTGCTGCTTTCCCGCTTGTGGAACCGAGTTGGGGTCGTCAAATGGCCTGGTGCATTGTTTGAAACACTGGTTAATGAGTTGTCAAGGTAGGAAATCATAGAACATAAGAGCAGCTCATTAACTGAAATTTTGAACATCGACAACTGGTTAACCAAATGTCAGAGCGACAAATGATTAACCAAGGAGGCAACTCAATAACTGAATTTCGAACATCGACAACTGGTTAACCAAGAGTCAGGGCGACAAATGATTAACCAAGGAGGCAACTCATTAACTGAATTTCGAACATCGACAACTGGGTAACCAAAAGACACAGGGACAAATGAGTAACCAAAGGGCCAACTCATTAACTGAAATTTCAAAGAGGCAACTCATTAACTGAAATTTTGAACATCGACAACTGGATAACCAAATGTCAGAGCGACAAATGATTAACCAAGGAGGCAACTGATTAACTGAAAACTTGTCATTCACATTTGGGACGGAATTCACGATGGGAATGTATTCGGCCCCCTTACCGGGCCTTGGGGTGCTGCTTTCCCGCTTGTGGAACCGAGTTGGGGTCGTCAAATGGCCTGGTGCATTGTTTGAAACACTGGTTAATGAGTTGTCAAGGTCGGAAATCATAGAACATAAGAGCAGCTCATTAACTGAAATTTTGAACATCGACAACTGGTTAACCAAAAGCCAGAGCGACAAATGATTAACCAAGGAGGCAACTCAGTAACTGAATTTCGAACATCGACAACTGGTTAACCAAAAGACACAGGGACAAATGAGTAACCAAAGGGCCAACTCATTAACTGAAATTTCAAAGAGGCAACTCATTAACTGAAATTTTGAACATCGACAACTGGTTAACCAAAAGCCAGAGCGACAAATGATTAACCAAGGAGGCAACTCATTAACTGAATTTCGAACATCGACAACTGGTTAACCAAATGTCAGAGCGACAAATGATTAACCAAGGAGGCAACTCATTAACTGAATTTCGAACATCGACAACTGGTTAACCAAAAGACACAGGGACAAATGAGTAACCAAAGGGCCAACTCATTAACTGAAATTTCAAAGAGGCAACTCATTAACTGAAATTTTGAACATCGACAACTGGTTAACCAAAAGCCAGAGCGACAAATGATTAACCAAGGAGGCAACTCATTAACTGAATTTCGAACATCGACAACTGGATAACCAAAAGACACAGGGACAAATGAGTAACCAAAGGGCCAACTCATTAACTGAAATTTCAAAGAGGCAACTCATTAACTGAAATTTTGAACATCGACAACTGGTTAACCAAAAGCCAGAGCGACAAATGATTAACCAAGGAGGCAACTCATAAACTGAATTTCGAACATCGACAACTGGGTAACCAAAAGACACAGGGACAAATGAGTAACCAAAGGGCCAACTCATTAACTGAAATTTCAAAGAGGCTACTCATTAACTGAAATTTGAACATCGACAACTGGTTAACCAAATGTCAGAGCGACAAATGAGTAACCAAGCAGGCAACTGATTAACTGAAAACTTGTCTTTCACATTTGGGACGGAATTCACGATGGGAATGTATTCGGCCCCCTTACCGGGCCTTGGGGTGCTGCTTTCCCGCTTGTGGAACCGAGTTGGGGTCGTCAAATGGCCTGGTGCATTGTTTGAAACACTGGTTACTGAGTTGTCAAGGTAGGAAATCATAGAACATAAGAGCAGCTCATTAACTGAAATTTTGAACATCGACAACTGGTTAACCAAAAGCCAGAGCGACAAATGATTAACCAAGGAGGCAACTCATTAACTGAATTTCGAACATCGACAACTGGTTAACCAAAAGACACAGGGACAAATGAGTCACCAAAGGGCCAACTCATTAACTGAAATTTCAAAGAGGCAACTCATTAACTGAAATTTTGAACATCGACAACTGGTTAACCAAAAGCCAGAGCGACAAATGAGTAACCAAGGAGGCAACTCATAAACTGAATTTCGAACATCGACAACTGGGTAACCAAAAGACACAGGGACAAATGAGTAACCAAAGGGCCAACTCATTAACTGAAATTTCAAAGAGGCTACTCATTAACTGAAATTTGAACATCGACAACTGGTTAACCAAATGTCAGAGCGACAAATGAGTAACCAAGCAGGCAACTGATTAACTGAAAACTTGTCTTTCACATTTGGGACGGAATTCACGATGGGAATGTATTCGGCCCCCTTACCGGGCCTTGGGGTGCTGCTTTCCCGCTTGTGGAACCGAGTTGGGGTCGTCAAATGGCCTGGTGCATTGTTTGAAACACTGGTTAATGAGTTGTCAAGGTCGGAAATCATAGAACATAAGAGCAGCTCATTAACTGAAATTTTGAACATCGACAACTGGTTAACCAAAAGCCAGAGCGACAAATGATTAACCAAGGAGGCAACTCATTAACTGAATTTCGAACATCGACAACTGGTTAACCAAAAGACACAGGGACAAATGAGTCACCAAAGGGCCAACTCATTAACTGAAATTTCAAAGAGGCAACTCAATAACTGAAATTTTGAACATCGACAACTGGTTAACCAAAAGCCAGAGCGACAAATGATTAACCAAGGAGGCAACTCATTAACTGAATTTCGAACATCGACAACTGGTTAACCAAATGTCAGAGCGACAAATGATTAACCAAGGAGGCAACTCATTAACTGAATTTCGAACATCGACAACTGGTTAACCAAGAGTCAGGGCGACAAATGATTAACCAAGGAGGCAACTCATTAACTGAATTTCGAACATCGACAACTGGGTAACCAAAAGACACAGGGACAAATGAGTAACCAAAGGGCCAACTCATTAACTGAAATTTCAAAGAGGCAACTCATTAACTGAAATTTTGAACATCGACAACTGGTTAACCAAATGTCAGAGCGACAAATGAGTAACCAAGCAGGCAACTGATTAACTGAAAACTTGTCATTCACATTTGGGACGGAATTCACGATGGGAATGTATTCGGCCCCCTTACCGGGCCTTGGGGTGCTGCTTTCCCGCTTGTGGAACCGAGTTGGGGTCGTCAAATGGCCTGGTGCATTGTTTGAAACACTGGTTAATGAGTTGTCAAGGTCGGAAATCATAGAACATAAGAGCAGCTCATTAACTGAAATTTTGAACATCGACAACTGGTTAACCAAAAGCCAGAGCGACAAATGATTAACCAAGGAGGCAACTCATTAACTGAATTTCGAACATCGACAACTGGTTAACCAAAAGACACAGGGACAAATGAGTAACCAAAGGGCCAACTCATTAACTGAAATTTCAAAGAGGCAACTCATTAACTGAAATTTTGAACATCGACAACTGGTTAACCAAAAGCCAGAGCGACAAATGATTAACCAAGGAGGCAACTCACTAACTGAATTTCGAACATCGACAACTGGTTAACCAAAAGACACAGGGACAAATGAGTAACCAAAGGGCCAACTCATTAACTGAAATTTCAAAGAGGCAACTCATTAACTGAAATTTTGAACATCGACAACTGGTAAACCAAAAGCCAGAGCGACAAATGATTAACCAAGGAGGCAACTCATTAACTGAATTTCGAACATCGACAACTGGTTAACCAAGAGTCAGAGCGACAAATGATTAACCAAGGAGGCAACTCATTAACTGAATTTCGAACATCGACAACTGGGTAACCAAAAGACACAGGGACAAATGAGTAACCAAAGGGCCAACTCATTAACTGAAATTTCAAAGAGGCTACTCATTAACTGAAATTTGAACATCGACAACTGGTTAACCAAATGTCAGAGCGACAAATGAGTAACCAAGCAGGCAACTGATTAACTGAAAACTTGTCATTCACATTTGGGACGGAATTCACGATGGGAATGTATTCGGCCCCCTTACCGGGCCTTGGGGTGCTGCTTTCCCGCTTGTGGAACCGAGTTGGGGTCGTCAAATGGCCTGGTGCATTGTTTGAAACACTGGTTAATGAGTTGTCAAGGTAGGAAATCATAGAACATAAGAGCAGCTCATTAACTGAAATTTTGAACATCGACAACTGGTTAACCAAGAGTCAGAGCGACAAATGATTAACCAAGGAGGCAACTCATTAACTGAATTTCGAACATCGACAACTGGTTAACCAAAAGACACAGGGACAAATGAGTAACCAAAGGGCCAACTCATTAACTGAAATTTCAAAGAGGCAACTCATTAACTGTAATTTTGAACATCGACAACTGGTTAACCAAAAGCCAGAGCGACAAATGAGTAACCAAGGAGGCAACTCATTAACTGAATTTCGAACATCGACAACTGGTTAACCAAAAGACACAGGGACAAATGAGTAACCAAAGGGCCAACTCATTAACTGAAATTTCAAAGAGGCAACTCATTAACTGAATTTCGAACATCGACAACTGGTTAACCAAATGTCAGAGCGACAAATGATTAACCAAGCAGGCAACTGAGTAACTGAAATTTTAAAATTGACAACTGGATAACCAAAAGTGGGAACTCATGCTTCGGACGGGCTTACATACGGCAGGCTGACGCCCGGCAGAGGCCCGGGCTTCGCCTCCCTTGCGTAAGCGACCGTCTCCGAATCGATTAAAGGCGTAAAATCGGAGTTCAGAGCGGGAAAATTTTTTCCCGAAAACGGCCGGAAAAAAAAAATGTCTCCTTTTCCGCCGAGCAGGGTGGCATTCGAACGGGCACGGGAAGCCGCGTCTAACGGTGTAAAAACGGCTTGGCTCCGACGCGGGAGTGCGGAGATATGGCCGTTCAAAGTTGTACTGGAAGTCCGGAAGGAGAAAAATTTGACTGCCTGTAGCCGAAAAAAGTTCCAGCGGTCGGTCACAAAAGTCAAATCCGTCCCGCTGATTTGACACTTGTCATTTCTGGCAGGGGGGATTGGCGGGGTACCTGGAGAATGGTAGGAGGTGGTTTTTCGAGACTTTATCTGTTTTCCAGATTACTGTCTAGGGCCTCCAGGTCTGCAGAGACCGACCCGGGCTGCCGTCCAACCGACTTTTAACCCTTTTTGGGTGGAAATTTATTTCCATTTTTAACCAATTTTCGGGTTTTTGGTCGGGCTTAAAAACGGCAGCCTGACGCCCGGCAGAGGCCGGGGCTTCGGCTCCCTTGCGTAAGGGACCGTATACGAAACGATTAAAGCCGAAAAATCCGAGTTCAGAGCGGGAATTTTTTTTCCCGAAATCGGCCGAAAAATAAAAAAATTCTCCTTTTCCGCCGAGCAGGGCGGCATTCGAACGGGCACGGGAAGCCGCGTCTAACGGTGTAAAAACGGCTTGGCTCCGACGCGGGAGTGCGGAGATATGGCCGTTCAAAGTTGTACTGGAAGTCCGGAAGGAGAAAAATTTGACTGCCTGTAGCCGAAAAAAGTTCCAGCGGTCGGTCACAAAAGTCAAATCCGTCCCGCTGATTTGACACTTGTCATTTCTGGCAGGGGGGATTGGCGGGGTACCTGGAGAATGGTAGGAGGTGGTTTCTCGAGACTTTGTCTGTTTTCCAGATTACTGTCTAGGGCCTCCAGGTCTGCAGAGACCGACCAGGGCTGCCGTCCAACCGACTTTTAACCCTTTTTGGGTGGAAATTTATTTCCATTTTTAACCAATTTTCGGGTTTTTGGTCGGGCTTAAAAAACGGCAGCCTGACGCCTGGCAGAGGCCGGGGCTTCGGCTCCCCTTGCGTAAGGGACCGTATTCGACCCGATTAAGCCCCGAAAATGGATCCAAATGTCGGCCGACCAAGTAAGCTTGCTGGGGAGAGAGACTAAGTGCCGGGCTGGGCACCTCATTAACCAGTGAAAAGTTTTGGCTGCTGGAGAGACTAAGTCCCAGCCTGGGCACATCATTAACCATAAATGAAAAAGGCGAGGCCGAGTCTGGTGCATGGCTAACTGATTAACCAAATTGGCAAGGCCCGGGCTGAAAGTGAATGAGCGACCCGTGGCCAGGGGGCTGGAATGCGGGAGAGAATCCAACCCCCAAAATATGGAAGTCCGATGAGAAAATATTCGGCCGCCTTTTGCGGGCCTCGGGTGTTGCTTCCCGGCCTGGGAAAGTGAGTTGCTCCCGCCGAATTGACATGTGCATTTAACGATTTCGAGACATGATTAACCAAAACGCGGAAGTCCGATGAGAAAATATTAGGGCCCTTCAAGCGGGCCTCCGGTGATGCTTTCCGGCTTGGGAAAGTGAATTGCTCCCGCCGAATTGACATGTGCATTTAACGATTTCGAGACATGATTAACCAAAACGCGGAAGTCCGATGAGAAAATATTCGGCCGCCTTTTGCGGGCCTCGGGTGTTGCTTCCCGG
>NW_028226901.1:20000-22810 GCF_052327205.1 Somniosus microcephalus
GTCGGCTTGTACCCCACTCAGTTCGTTTTTCTGGCCTTGTTGTCTACTGTCATGTTTGTTTGTCTTGTCTGTCTGCCTGTCACTCTCTCTCTTCTCCCGGCAATCGGTGGCAGCAGAGACCCTGCCTCTGTTGGCCGTGGTGCGTGTCGGACGGTGGGCTCAGGCGTTTGACCCCGATGCGTGTCGCCTCGCGAGCGCCCTGACAACAAAATCTCGGTGAAACCCTTGTCATTTGATGATCGACTGATACACACCTCCGGGCCGTGCCAAGGATGGGGCTTCTACCAACCCTCTATGCGTGGGCATAGAGGGAGAGAAGCGTTGGGCGGTCCGGGCTTGGGACCCTCCGGGGAACAAAACACCAAGCCTTAAAAAAAAACGCACAACTCTTAGCGGTGGATCACTCGGCTCGTGCGTCGATGAAGAACGCAGCTAGCTGCGAGAATTAATGTGAATTGCAGGACACATTGATCATCGACACTTTGAACGCACTTTGCGGCCCCGGGTTCGTCCCGGGGCTACGCCTGTCTGAGGGTCGCTTGACCATCAATCGCACTTGCCTTGCCATCGTGTGAGGTGAGAGCGCGGCTGGGGTGTCGCAGAGGCCTAGTCCTCTTTGTCCCCCCTAAGTGCAGACCTAGAGTTTCTCCTCCCAATGGAGAGTTTGACCCGTGCCGTTTGGGAATGTTATGTTCGGCGTCTCCTCAGGGAACGTCGGCACCGCTTAGAGGCCAGCTTTTTCCAGCACGGCTGTCGTTGGGTTGCAAAAACGATTGACCGCGTCGGTGTTGGGACTGTTGAGCCTCGCCCTAGGCAGGGTTGTCTCTCTGAGTGTTGGATAGAGAGAGAGAGAGAGCATACAGAGAGAAGACGTTGGCAGTTCAAGAGGTGAGGTCGTCGTCTTTGGCTGCAGTTTTGTTGGTTTGGAGCGGGGAACAGCTTGATGTAGTGACGCGGGCCCCTTGATGTGCTGTGTGCTGGCTTTTTTGCGTGCGTTTGGTAGGTGGCAGTTTGCTAAGATAACCCTTGCGGTGCTCCTTTGTGTTGCGCTGGACCCTGATGTCCTTCCACACATTTGACCCGTTTTGGCTCTAAGCACTCTTGCTGACTTGCTGAGCGTGCGCCTAAGTCAGTCCCGTATGTCTTGACCCCTGTCGCTGCAGGCCTGCTTTTCATCCAAAAACACTCCTCTCAAGCATATAGATGCTGCCCAGCCATTGCTTCTGGCCTTTTCCTCTGAATGCTACGTGTTTCCCTCGTTCTCTTTTCTTTTTATTCTCGCTAAATCGGGGACTCTGGAGCAGTGTGAGCCGAGCCGGGGTCTCCAGCGTACACACTTGACCAGGCATGCCTGCATGCTGCATGCACACGCACACTATCGTCGCCCGCTCGGACTAACCTCGCCGGCGGGGCTGGTTTTGTGAGGACGTGGTGGTGGTGGTGGTGCTTTCTTGTTTGCTTGCTGTGCTGTGCTTGTTGTGTTACGCTTGGAGATAATGCCGGCCGGCGCCAGTACGCTATTCTGCCTACGACCTCAGATCAGACGTGACAACCCGCTGAATTTAAGCATATTACTAAGCGGAGGAAAAGAAACTAACAAGGATTCCCCTAGTAACTGCGAGTGAAGAGGGAAGAGCCCAGCGCCGAATCCCCGCTCGCCTGGCGGGCGTGGGAAATGTGGCGTATAGAAGACCTCTTTCTCTGACGACGCTCCGGGGCCCAAGTCCTTCTGATCGAGGCTTAGCCTGTGGACGGTGTGAGGCCGGTAGCGGCCCCCGGCTCGTCAGGATCGAGTCTTCTTGGAGTCGGGTTGCTTGTGAATGCAGCCCAAAGCGGGTGGTAAACTCCATCTAAGGCTAAATACTGGCACGAGACCGATAGTCAACAAGTACCGTAAGGGAAAGTTGAAAAGAACTTTGAAGAGAGAGTTCAAGAGGGCGTGAAACCGTTAAGAGGTAAACGGGTGGGGTCCGCGCAGTCTGCCCGGAGGATTCAACTCGGCGGTGAGGTCGGTCGCGTGGGGCATAGCGGATCTCCTGTGTGGGACCGCGTCCTGCGTGGGCTCGGCCGCCGCCGGGCGCATTTCCTCCGTCGGTGGTGCGCCGCGACCGTCTCTGGGTCGGCTGGGAAGGCCGGAGGGAAGGTGGCTCGTTGCTCCGGCGGCGAGTGTTATAGCCCCCCGGCAGCAGCCTCGCCGTTTCCCGGGGTCGAGGGAAGTGACCGCTGCCGCGCCTTCCCCCTCGTGAGTGGGGGGGACGGGCTCCCCGTGCTCCCGGCGTGACTGTCAACCTGGGCGGACTGTCCTCAGTGCGCCCTGACCGCGTCACGCTGCCGAGTCGGACGAGCCACGAGCGGGCGCCAGGGGTCCGCGGCGATGTCGGTGACCCACCCGACCCGTCTTGAAACACGGACCAAGGAGTCTAACACGTGCGCGAGTCAAAGGGTGTCCCGAAACCCCAGGGCGCAATGAAAGTGAAGGTCGGCGCGGGTCGACCGAGGTGGGATCCCGCCGCCCCGCGCGGCGGGCGCACCACCGGCCCGTCTCACCCGTTCCGGCGGGGAGGTGGAGCACGAGCGTACGTGATGGTACCCGAAAGATGGTGAACTATGCCTGGGCAGGGCGAAGCCAGAGGAAACTCTGGTGGAGGTCCGTAGCGGTCCTGACGTGCAAATCGGTCGTCCGACCTTGGTATAGGGGCGAAAGACTAATCGAACCATCTAGTAGCTGGTTCCCTCCGAAGTTTCCCTCAGGATAGCTGGTGCTCGTCCACACGCAGTTTTATCTGGTAAAGCGAATGATTAGAGGTCTT
>NW_028226902.1:0-22800 GCF_052327205.1 Somniosus microcephalus
CTCTCACACTCTCACTCTCACTCTCACACTCTCACTCACACACTCTCACTCACACACTCTCTCTCACACACTCTCACTCACACTCTCACTCACACACTCTCACTCACACACTCTCTCACTCACACACTCTCACTCATACACTCTCACTCACTCACACTCACTCACACTCTCTCACTCACACACTCTCACTCACACTCTCTCACTCACTCTCACTGACTCACTCACACACTCTCACTCACACACTCTCACTCACACACTCTCACTCACACTCTCACTCACACACTCTCACTCACACACTCTCACTCACACACTCTCACTCACACACTCTCACTCACTCACTCTCACTCACACACTCTCACTCACAACACTCTTACTCGCACACTCTCACTCACACACTCTCACACACACTCTCACTCACTCACTCTCACTCTCACACTCTCACTCACACACTCTCACTCACACACTCTCACTCACACACTCTCACTCACACACTCTCACTCACTCACTCTCACTCTCACACTCTCACTCACACACTCTCACTCACACACTCTCTCTCTACACACTCTCACTCACACACTCTCACTCACACACTCTCACTCACACACTCTCACTCACTCACTCTCACTCTCACACTCTCACTCACACACTCTCTCTCACACACTCTCACTCACACACTCTCACTCACACACTCTCTCACTCACACACTCTCACTCATACACTCTCACTCACTCACACTCACTCACACTCTCTCACTCACACACTCTCACTCACACTCTCTCACTCACTCTCACTGACTCACTCACACACTCTCACTCACACACTCTCACTCACACACTCTCACTCACACTCTCACTCACACACTCTCACTCACACACTCTCACTCACACACTCTCACTCACACACTCTCACTCACTCACTCTCACTCACACACTCTCACTCACACACTCTTACTCACACACTCTCACTCACACACTCTCACACACACTCTCACTCACTCACTCTCACTCTCACACTCTCACTCACACACTCTCACTCACACACTCTCACTCACACACTCTCACTCACACACTCTCACTCACTCACTCTCACTCTCACACTCTCACTCACACACTCTCACTCACACACTCTCTCTCACACACTCTCACTCACACACTCTCACTCACACACTCTCACTCACACACTCTCACTCACTCACTCTCACTCTCACACTCTCACTCACACACTCTCTCTCACACACTCTCACTCACACACTCTCACTCACACACTCTCACACCACACTCTCACTCACACACTCTCACTCACACACTCTCACTCACACTCTCACTCACACACTCTCACTCACACACTCTCACTCACACACTCTCACTCACACACTCTCACTCACACACTCTCACTCACACACTCTCTCACACACTCTCACTCACACACTCTCACTCACACTCTCACTCACTCACTCTCACTCACACACTCTCACTCACACACTCTCAGATAGTCTCACTCACAGACTCTCTCACACACTCTCACTCACACACTCTCACTCACAGACTCTCACTCACTCACTCTCACTCACACACTCTCACTCACACACTCTCACTCAAACACTCTCACTCACACACTCTCACTCACACTCTCTCACTCACACACTCTCACTCACAGACTCTCTCACACACTCTCACTCACACACTCTCACTCACACACTCTCTCACACAGTCTCACTCACACACACTCACACACTCTCACTCACTCACTCTCACTCACACATTCTCACTCACACACTCTCTCACACAGTCTCACTGACACTCTCACTCACACACTCTCACTCACACACTCTCACTCACACACTCTCAATCACACACTCTCACTCACACACTCTCACTCACACACTCACTCACACACTCTCACTCACACACTCTCACTCACACACTCTCACTCACACACTCTCTCACACAGTCTCACTCACACTCACACTCACACACTCTCACCCACTCACTCTCACTCACACACTCTCACTCACACACTCTCTCACACAGTCTCACTCACAGACTCTCTCACACACTCTCACTCACACACTCTCACTCACACACTCTCACTCACTCACTCTCACTCACACACTCTCACTCACACACTCTCACTCACACACTCTCACTCACAGACTCTCTCACACACTCTCACTCACACACTCTCTCTCAGAGTCTCACTCACACTCACACTCACACACTCTCACTCACTCACTCTCACTCACACACTCTCACTCACACACTCTCTCACACAGTCTAACTGACACTCTCACTCACACACTCTCACTCACACACTCTCACTCACACACTCTCACTCACACACTCTCACTCACACACTCACTCACACACTCTCACTCACACACTCTCACTCACACACTCTCACTCCACACACTCTCACTAACACACTCTCTCTCACACTCTCACTCACACACTCTCACTCACACACTCTCACTCACACTCTCACTCACACACTCTCACTCACACTCTCACTCACACACTCTCACTCACACACACTCACTCACACACTCTCACTCACACACTCTCACTCAGACAATCTCACTCTCACACTCTCACTCACACACTCTCACTCACTCACTCTCACTCACCCACTCTTTCTCACACACTCACTCACACACTCTCATTCACACACTCTCACACACACACTCTCACTCACACACTCTCTCTCACACTCTCACTCACACACTCTCACTCACACACTCTCACTCACACTCTCACTCACACACTCTCACTCACACTCTCACTCACACATTCTCACTCACACACTCACTCACACACTCTCACTCACACACTCTCACACACACACTCTCACTCACACACACTCACTCACACACTCTCACTCACACACTCTCACTCACACACTCTCATTCACCACACTCTCACTCACACTCTCACTCACACACTCTCACTCACACACTCTCACTCACACTCTCTCACTCACACACTCTCACTCACATACTCTCACTCACACACTCTCGCTCACACACTCTCACTCACACACTCTCACTCACAAACTCTCACTCACACACTCTCACTCACACACTCTCAATCACACACTCTCACTCACACACTCTCACTCACACACTCTTTCTCACACACTCACTCACACACTCTCACTCACACACTCTCACTGACACTCTCTCACTCACACACACTCTAACTCACACACTCTCACTCACACTCTCTCACTCACACACTCTCACTCACAAACTCTCACTCACACTCTCACTCACACACTCTCTCTCACACACTCTCACTCACACACTCTCACTCACTCACTCTCACTCACACACTCTCACTCACACTCTCTCTCACACACTCTCACTCACACACTCACACTCACACACTCTCACTCACACACTCTCACTCACACCTCCTCACACTCCACCACCACTCTCACTCACACACTCTCACTCACACACTCTCAATCACACACTCTCACTCACACACTCTCACTCACACACTCTCACTCACACACTCTCACTCACTCACACACTCTCACTCACATTCTCACTCACACACTCTCACTCTCACACTCTCACTCACACACTCTCACTCACACTCTCTCAATCACACACTCTCACTCACACACTCTCACTCACACTCTCTCTCACACACTCTCACTCACACACTCTCACTCACACACTCTCACTCACACACTCTCACTCACACTCTCACTCACACACTCTCACTCACACACTCTCTCACACACTCTCACTCACACACTCTCACTCCACTCTCAATCACTCACTCTCACTCACACACTCTCACTCACACACTCTCTCAGATAGTCTCACTCACAGACTCTCTCACACACTTTCACTCACACACTCTCACTCACAGACTCTCACTCACTCACTCTCACTCACACACTCTCACTCACACACTCTCACTCAAACACTCTCACTCACACACTCTCACTCACACTCTCTCACTCACACACTCTCACTCACAGACTCTCTCACACACTCTCACTCACACACTCTCACTCACACACTCTCTCACACAGTCTCACTCACACACACACTCACACACTCTCACTCACTCACTCTCACTCACACATTCTCACTCACACACTCTCTCACACAGTCTCACTGACACTCTCACTCACACACTCTCACTCACACACTCTCACTCACACACTCTCAATCACACACTCTCACTCACACACTCTCACTCACACACTCACTCACACACTCTCACTCACACACTCTCACTCACACACTCTCACTCACACACTCTCTCACACAGTCTCACTCACACTCACACTCACACACTCTCACCCACTCACTCTCACTCACACACTCTCACTCACACACTCTCTCACACAGTCTCACTCACAGACTCTCTCACACACTCTCACTCACACACTCTCACTCACACCCTCTCACTCACTCACTCTCACTCACACACTCTCACTCACACACTCTCACTCACACACTCTCACTCACAGACTCTCTCACACACTCTCACTCACACACTCTCTCACAGAGTCTCACTCACACTCACACTCACACACTCTCACTCACTCACTCTCACTCACACACTCTCACTCACACACTCTCTCACACAGTCTAACTGACACTCTCACTCACACACTCTCACTCACACACTCTCACTCACACACTCTCACTCACACACTCTCACTCACACACTCTCACTCACACACTCACTCACACACTCTCACTCACACACTCTCACTCACACACTCTCACTCACACACTCTCACTCACACACTCTCACTAACACACTCTCTCTCACACTCTCACTCACACACTCTCACTCACACACTCTCACTCACACTCTCACTCACACACTCTCACTCACACTCTCACTCACACTCTCACTCACACACTCTCACTCACACACACTCACTCACACACTCTCACTCACACACTCTCACTCAGACAATCTCACTCTCACACTCTCACTCACACACTCTCACTCACTCACTCTCACTCACACACTCTTTCTCACACACTCACTCACACACTCTCATTCACACACTCTCACACACACACTCTCACTCACACACTCTCTCTCACACTCTCACTCACACACTCCCACTCACACACTCTCACTCACACTCTCACTCACACACTCTCACTCACACTCTCACTCACACATTCTCACTCACACACTCACTCACACACTCTCACTCACACACTCTCACACACACACTCTCACTCACACACACTCACTCACACACTCTCACTCACACACTCTCACTCACACACTCTCATTCACACACTCTCACTCACACTCTCACTCACACACTCTCACTCACACACTCTCACTCACACTCTCTCACTCACACACTCTCACTCACATACTCTCACTCACACACTCTCGCTCACACACTCTCACTCACACACTCTCACTCACAAACTCTCACTCACACACTCTCACTCACACACTCTCAATCACACACTCTCACTCACACACTCTCACTCACACACTCTTTCTCACACACTCACTCACACACTCTCACTCACACACTCTCACTGACACTCTCTCACTCACACACACTCTAACTCACACACTCTCACTCACACTCTCTCACTCACGCACTCTCACTCACACACTCTCACTCACACTCTCACTCACACACTCTCACTCACACACTCTCACTCACACACTCTCACTCACACACTCTCACTCACACACTCTCACTCACACACTCTCACTCACACACACTCACTCACACACTCTCACTCACACACTCTCACTCACACACTCACTCACACACTCTCACTCACTCACTCTCACTCACACACTCTCACTCACACACTCTCACTCACACACTCTCACTCACACTCTCACTCACACTCTCACTCACACACTCTCACTCACACACTCTCACTCACACACTCTCACTCACACTCTCTCACTCACACACTCTCACTCACACACTCTCACTCACACTCTCTCTCACACACTCTCACTCACACACTCTCACTCACTCACTCTCACTCACACACTCTCACTCACACTCTCTCTCACACACTCTCACTCACACACTCACACTCACACACTCTCACTCACACACTCTCACTCACACACTCTCACTCACACACTCTCACTCACACACTCTCACTCACACACTCTCAATCACACACTCTCACTCACACACTCTCACTCACACACTCTCACTCACACACTCTCACTCACTCACACACTCTCACTCACATTCTCACTCACACACTCTCACTCTCACACTCTCACTCACACACTCTCACTCACACTCTCTCAATCACACACTCTCACTCACACACTCTCACTCACACTCTCTCTCACACACTCTCACTCACACACTCTCACTCACACACTCTCACTCACACACTCTCACTCACACACTCTCACTCACACTCTCACTCACACACTCTCACTCACACACTCTCTCACACACTCTCACTCACACACTCTCACTCACACTCTCACTCACTCACTCTCACTCACACACTCTCACTCACACACTCTCTCAGATAGTCTCACTCACAGACTCTCTCACACACTTTCACTCACACACTCTCACTCACAGACTCTCACTCACTCACTCTCACTCACACACTCTCACTCACACACTCTCACTCAAACACTCTCACTCACACACTCTCACTCACACTCTCTCACTCACACACTCTCACTCACAGACTCTCTCACACACTCTCACTCACACACTCTCACTCACACACTCTCTCACACAGTCTCACTCACACACACACTCACACACTCTCACTCACTCACTCTCACTCACACATTCTCACTCACACACTCTCTCACACAGTCTCACTGACACTCTCACTCACACACTCTCACTCACACACTCTCACTCACACACTCTCAATCACACACTCTCACTCACACACTCTCACTCACACACTCACTCACACACTCTCACTCACACACTCTCACTCACACACTCTCACTCACACACTCTCTCACACAGTCTCACTCACACTCACACTCACACACTCTCACCCACTCACTCTCACTCACACACTCTCACTCACACACTCTCTCACACAGTCTCACTCACAGACTCTCTCACACACTCTCACTCACACACTCTCACTCACACCCTCTCACTCACTCACTCTCACTCACACACTCTCACTCACACACTCTCACTCACACACTCTCACTCACAGACTCTCTCACACACTCTCACTCACACACTCTCTCACAGAGTCTCACTCACACTCACACTCACACACTCTCACTCACTCACTCTCACTCACACACTCTCACTCACACACTCTCTCACACAGTCTAACTGACACTCTCACTCACACACTCTCACTCACACACTCTCACTCACACACTCTCACTCACACACTCTCACTCACACACTCTCACTCACACACTCACTCACACACTCTCACTCACACACTCTCACTCACACACTCTCACTCACACACTCTCACTCACACACTCTCACTAACACACTCTCTCTCACACTCTCACTCACACACTCTCACTCACACACTCTCACTCACACTCTCACTCACACACTCTCACTCACACTCTCACTCACACTCTCACTCACACACTCTCACTCACACACACTCACTCACACACTCTCACTCACACACTCTCACTCAGACAATCTCACTCTCACACTCTCACTCACACACTCTCACTCACTCACTCTCACTCACACACTCTTTCTCACACACTCACTCACACACTGTCATTCACACACTCTCACACACACACTCTCACTCACACACTCTCTCTCACACTCTCACTCACACACTCTCACTCACACACTCTCACTCACACTCTCACTCACACACTCTCACTCACACTCTCACTCACACATTCTCACTCACACACTCACTCACACACTCTCACTCACACACTCTCACACACACACTCTCACTCACACACACTCACTCACACACTCTCACTCACACACTCTCACTCACACACTCTCATTCACACACTCTCACTCACACTCTCACTCACACACTCTCACTCACACACTCTCACTCACACTCTCTCACTCACACACTCTCACTCACATACTCTCACTCACACACTCTCGCTCACACACTCTCACTCACACACTCTCACTCACAAACTCTCACTCACACACTCTCACTCACACACTCTCAATCACACACTCTCACTCACACACTCTCACTCACACACTCTTTCTCACACACTCAATCACACACACTCACTCACACACTCTCACTGACACTCTCTCACTCACACACACTCTAACTCACACACTCTCACTCACACTCTCTCACTCACACACTCTCACTCACACACTCTCACTCACACTCTCACTCACACACTCTCACTCACACACTCTCACTCACACACTCTCACTCACACACTCTCACTCACACTCTCACTCACAAACTCTCACTCACACTCTCACTCACACACTCTCACTCACACACTCTCACTCACACACTCACTCACACACTCTCACTCACTCACACTCTCACTCACACACTCTCACTCACACACTCTCACTCACACACTCTCACTCACACACTCTCACTCACACACTCTCACTCACACACTCTCACTCACACACTCTCACTCACACACACTCACTCACACACTCTCACTCACACACTCTCACTCACACACTCACTCACACACTCTCACTCACTCACTCTCACTCACACACTCTCACTCACACACTCTCACTCACACACTCTCACTCACACTCTCACTCACACTCTCACTCACACACTCTCACTCACACACTCTCACTCACACACTCTCACTCACACTCTCTCACTCACACACTCTCACTCACACACTCTCACTCACACTCTCTCTCACACACTCTCACTCACACACTCTCACTCACTCACTCTCACTCACACACTCTCACTCACACTCTCTCTCACACACTCTCACTCACACACTCACACTCACACACTCTCACTCACACACTCTCACTCACACACTCTCACTCACACACTCTCACTCACACACTCTCACTCACACACTCTCAATCACACACTCTCACTCACACACTCTCACTCACACACTCTCACTCACACACTCTCACTCACTCACTCTCACTCACACACTCTCACTCACATTCTCACTCACACACTCTCACTCTCACACTCTCACTCACACACTCTCACTCACACTCTCTCAATCACACACTCTCACTCACACACTCTCACTCACACTCTCTCTCACACACTCTCACTCACACACTCTCACTCACACTCTCACTCGCACACTCTCACTCACACACTCTCACTCACACACTCTCACTCACACACTCTCACTGTCACACTCTCACTCACACACTCTCACTCACACACTCTCACTCACACACTCTCACTCACACTCTCTCACTCACACACTCTCACTCACACACTCTCACTCACACACTCTCACTCACACACTCTCACTCACACACACTCACTCACACGCTCTCACTCACACACTCTCACTCACACACTCTCACTCACACACTCTCACTCACACACTCTCACTCACACTCTCTCTCTCACACACTCTCACTCACACACTCTCACTCACACACTCTCACTCTCACACTCTCACTCACACTCTCTCACTCACACACTCTCACTCACACACTCTCTCACACACTCTCACTCACACTCTCTCTCTCACACACTCTCACTCACACACTCTCACTCACACACTCTCACTCTCACACTCTCACTCACACTCTCTCACTCACACACTCTCACTCACACACTCTCACTCACACACTCTCACTCACACTCTCACTCACAGACTCTCACTCACACACTCTCACTCACACACTCTCACTCACACACACTCACTCACACTCTCACTCACACACTCTCACTCACACACTCTCACTCACACACTCTCACTCACACACTCTCACTCGCACACTCTCACTCACACACACTCACTCACACACTCTCACTCACACACTCTCACTCACACTCTCACTCACACACTCTCACTCACACACTCTCACTCACACACTCTCACTCACACTCTCACACACACTCTCACTCACACACTCTCACTCACACACTCTCACTCACACTCTCACTCACAAACTCTCACTCACACTCTCACTCACACACTCTCACTCACACACTCTCACTCACACACTCACTCACACACTCTCACTCACTCACACTCTCACTCACACACTCTCACTCACACACTCTCACTCACACACTCTCACTCACACACTCTCACTCACACACTCTCACTCACACACTCTCACTCACACACTCTCACTCACACAATCTCACTCACACACTCTCACTCACACACTCTCACTCACACACTCTCACTCACACACACTCACTCACACACTCTCACTCACACACTCTCACTCACACACTCACTCACACACTCTCACTCACTCACTCTCACTCACACACTCTCACTCACACACTCTCACTCACACACTCTCACTCACACTCTCACTCACACTCTCACTCACACACTCTCACTCACACACTCTCACTCACACACTCTCACTCGCACTCTCACTCACACACTCTCACTCACACACACTCACTCACACACTCTCACTCACACACTCTCACTCACACTCTCTCTCACACACTCTCACTCACACACTCTCACTCACACACTCTCACTCACACACTCTCACTCACACACTCTCACTCACACACTCTCACTCACACACACTCACTCACACACTCTCACTCACACACTCTCACTCACACTCTCTCACTCACACACTCTCACTCACAGACTCTCTCACACACTCTCACTCACACACTCTCTCACAGAGTCTCACTCACACTCACACTCACACACACTCACTCACACACTCTCACTCACACACTCTCACTCACACTCTCTCACTCACACACTCTCACTCACACACTCTCACTCACACACTCTCACTCACTCACTCTCACTCACACACTCTCACTCACACACTCTCACTCACACACTCTCACTCACACACTCTCAATCACACACTCTCACTCACACACTCTCACTCACACACACTCTCACTCACACACTCTCACTCACGCACTCTCACTCACACACTCTCTCACACAGTCTCACTCACACTCACACTCACACACTCTCACCCACTCACTCTCACTCACACACTCTCACTCACACACTCTCTCACACAGTCTCACTCACAGACTCTCTCACACACTCTCACTCACACACTCTCACTCACACCCTCTCACTCACTCACTCTCACTCACACACTCTCACTCACACACTCTCACTCACACACTCTCACTCACAGACTCTCTCACACACTCTCACTCACACACTCTCTCACAGAGTCTCACTCACACTCACACTCACACACACTCACTCACACACTCTCACTCACACACTCTCACTCACACTCTCTCACTCACACACTCTCACTCACACACTCTCACTCACACACTCTCACTCACTCACTCTCACTCACACACTCTCACTCACACACTCTCACTCACACACTCTCACTCACACACTCTCACTCACACACTCTCACTCACACACTCTCACTCACACACTTTCACTCACACACTCTCACTCACACACTCTCACTCACACACTCTCACTCTCACACTCTCACTCACACACTCTCACTCACACACTCTCACTCACACTCTCACTCACACACTCTCACTCACACACTCACTCACACACTCTCACTCACACACTCTCACTCACACACTCTCACTCACACACTCTCTCACACAGTCTCACTCACACTCACACTCACACACTCTCACCCACTCACTCTCACTCACACACTCTCACTCACACACTCTCTCACACAGTCTCACTCACAGACTCTCTCACACACTCTCACTCACACACTCTCACTCACACCCTCTCACTCACTCACTCTCACTCACACACTCTCACTCACACACTCTCACTCACACACTCTCACTCACAGACTCTCTCACACACTCTCACTCACACACTCTCTCACAGAGTCTCACTCACACTCACACTCACACACTCTCACTCACTCACTCTCACTCACACACTCTCACTCACACACTCTCTCACACAGTCTAACTGACACTCTCACTCACACACTCTCACTCACACACTCTCACTCACACACTCTCACTCACACACTCTCACTCACACACTCTCACTCACACACTCACTCACACACTCTCACTCACACACTCTCACTCACACACTCTCACTCACACACTCTCACTCACACACTCTCACTAACACACTCTCTCTCACACTCTCACTCACACACTCTCACTCACACACTCTCACTCACACTCTCACTCACACACTCTCACTCACACTCTCACTCACACTCTCACTCACACACTCTCACTCACACACACTCACTCACACACTCTCACTCACACACTCTCACTCAGACAATCTCACTCTCACACTCTCACTCACACACTCTCACTCACTCACTCTCACTCACACACTCTTTCTCACACACTCACTCACACACTCTCATTCACACACTCTCACACACACACTCTCACTCACACACTCTCTCACACAGTCTCACTCACACACACACTCACACACTCTCACTCACTCACTCTCACTCACACATTCTCACTCACACACTCTCTCACACAGTCTCACTGACACTCTCACTCACACACTCTCACTCACACACTCTCACTCACACACTCTCAATCACACACTCTCACTCACACACTCTCACTCACACACTCACTCACACACTCTCACTCACACACTCTCACTCACACACTCTCACTCACACACTCTCTCACACAGTCTCACTCACACTCACACTCACACACTCTCACCCACTCACTCTCACTCACACACTCTCTCACACAGTCTCACTCACAGACTCTCTCACACACTCTCACTCACACACTCTCACTCACACCCTCTCACTCACTCACTCTCACTCACACACTCTCACTCACACACTCTCACTCACACACTCTCACTCACAGACTCTCTCACACACTCTCACTCACACACTCTCTCACAGAGTCTCACTCACACTCACACTCACACACTCTCACTCACTCACTCTCACTCACACACTCTCACTCACACACTCTCTCACACAGTCTAACTGACACTCTCACTCACACACTCTCACTCACACACTCTCACTCACACACTCTCACTCACACACTCTCACTCACACACTCTCACTCACACACTCACTCACACACTCTCACTCACACACTCTCACTCACACACTCTCACTCACACACTCTCACTCACACACTCTCACTAACACACTCTCTCTCACACTCTCACTCACACACTCTCACTCACACTCTCACTCACACACTCTCACTCACACTCTCACTCACACTCTCACTCACACACTCTCACTCACACACAGTCACTCACACACTCTCACTCACACACTCTCACTCAGACAATCTCACTCTCACACTCTCACTCACACACTCTCACTCACTCACTCTCACTCACACACTTTTTCTCACACACTCACTCACACACTCTCATTCACACACTCTCACACACACACTCTCACTCACACACTCTCTCTCACACTCTCACTCACACACTCTCACTCACACACTCTCACTCACACTCTCACTCACACACTCTCACTCACACTCTCACTCACACATTCTCACTCACACACTCACTCACACACTCTCACTCACACACTCTCACACACACACTCTCACTCACACACACTCACTCACACACTCTCACTCACACACTCTCACTCACACACTCTCATTCACACACTCTCACTCACACTCTCACTCACACACTCTCACTCACACACTCTCACTCACACTCTCTCACTCACACAATCTCACTCACCTACTCTCACTCACACACTCTCGCTCACACACTCTCACTCACACACTCTCACTCACAAACTCTCACTCACACACTCTCACTCACACACTCTCAATCACACACTCTCACTCACACACTCTCACTCACACACTCTTTCTCACACACTCACTCACACACTCTCACTCACACACTCTCACTGACACTCTCTCACTCACACACACTCTAACTCACACACTCTCACTCACACTCTCTCACTCACACACTCTCACTCACACACTCTCACTCACACTCTCACTCACACACTCTCACTCACACACTCTCACTCACACACTCTCACTCACACACTCTCACTCACACACTCTCACTCACACACTCTCACTCACACACACTCACTCACACACTCTCACTCACACACTCTCACTCACACACTCACTCACACACTCTCACTCACTCACTCTCACTCACACACTCTCACTCACACACTCTCACTCACACACTCTCACTCACACTCTCACTCACACTCTCACTCACACACTCTCACTCACACACTCTCACTCACACACTCTCACTCACACTCTCTCACTCACACACTCTCACTCACATACTCTCACTCACACTCTCTCTCACACACTCTCACTCACACACTCTCACTCACTCACTCTCACTCACACACTCTCACTCACACTCTCTCTCACACACTCTCACTCACACACTCACACTCACACACTCTCACTCATACACTCTCACTCACACACTCTCACTCACACACTCTCACTCACACACTCTCACTCACACACTCTCAATCACACACTCTCACTCACACACTCTCACTCACTCACACACTCTCACTCACATTCTCACTCACACACTCTCACTCTCACACTCTCACTCACACACTCTCACTCACACTCTCTCAATCACACACTCTCACTCACACACTCTCACTCACACTCTCTCTCACACACTCTCACTCACACACTCTCACTCACACACTCTCACTCACACACTCTCACTCACACACTCTCACTCACACTCTCACTCACACACTCTCACTCACACACTCTCTCACACACTCTCACTCACACACTCTCACTCACACTCTCACTCACTCACTCTCACTCACACACTCTCACTCACACACTCTCTCAGATAGTCTCACTCACAGACTCTCTCACACACTTTCACTCACACACTCTCACTCACAGACTCTCACTCACTCACTCTCACTCACACACTCTCACTCACACACTCTCACTCAAACACTCTCACTCACACACTCTCACTCACACTCTCTCACTCACACACTCTCACTCACAGACTCTCTCACACACTCTCACTCACACACTCTCACTCACACACTCTCTCACACAGTCTCACTCACACACACACTCACACACTCTCACTCACTCACTCTCACTCACACATTCTCACTCACACACTCTCTCACACAGTCTCACTGACACTCTCACTCACACACTCTCACTCACACACTCTCACTCACACACTCTCAATCACACACTCTCACTCACACACTCTCACTCACACACTCACTCACACACTCTCACTCACACACTCTCACTCACACACTCTCACTCACACACTCTCTCACACAGTCTCACTCACACTCACACTCACACACTCTCACCCACTCACTCTCACTCACACACTCTCACTCACACACTCTCTCACACAGTCTCACTCACAGACTCTCTCACACACTCTCACTCACACACTCTCACTCACACCCTCTCACTCACTCACTCTCACTCACACACTCTCACTCACACACTCTCACTCACACACTCTCACTCACAGACTCTCTCACACACTCTCACTCACACACTCTCTCACAGAGTCTCACTCACACTCACACTCACACACTCTCACTCACTCACTCTCACTCACACACTCTCACTCACACACTCTCTCACACAGTCTAACTGACACTCTCACTCACACACTCTCACTCACACACTCTCACTCACACACTCTCACTCACACACTCTCACTCACACACTCTCACTCACACACTCACTCACACACTCTCACTCACACACTCTCACTCACACACTCTCACTCACACACTCTCACTCACACACTCTCACTAACACACTCTCTCTCACACTCTCACTCACACACTCTCACTCACACACTCTCACTCACACTCTCACTCACACACTCTCACTCACACTCTCACTCACACTCTCACTCACACACTCTCACTCACACACACTCACTCACACACTCTCACTCACACACTCTCACTCAGACAATCTCACTCTCACACTCTCACTCACACACTCTCACTCACTCACTCTCACTCACACACTCTTTCTCACACACTCACTCACACACTCTCATTCACACACTCTCACACACACACTCTCACTCACACACTCTCTCTCACACTCTCACTCACACACTCTCACTCACACACTCTCACTCACACTCTCACTCACACACTCTCACTCACACTCTCACTCACACATTCTCACTCACACACTCACTCACACACTCTCACTCACACACTCTCACACACACACTCTCACTCACACACACTCACTCACACACTCTCACTCACACACTCTCACTCACACACTCTCATTCACACACTCTCACTCACACTCTCACTCACACACTCTCACTCACACACTCTCACTCACACTCTCTCACTCACACACTCTCACTCACATACTCTCACTCACACACTCTCGCTCACACACTCTCACTCACACACTCTCACTCACAAACTCTCACTCACACACTCTCACTCACACACTCTCAATCACACACTCTCACTCACACACTCTCACTCACACACTCTTTCTCACACACTCACTCACACACTCTCACTCACACACTCTCACTCACACACTCTCTCACACAGTCTCACTCACACTCACACTCACACACTCTCACCCACTCACTCTCACTCACACACTCTCACTCACACACTCTCTCACACAGTCTCACTCACAGACTCTCTCACACACTCTCACTCACACACTCTCACTCACACCCTCTCACTCACTCACTCTCACTCACACACTCTCACTCACACACTCTCACTCACACACTCTCACTCACAGACTCTCTCACACACTCTCACTCACACACTCTCTCACAGAGTCTCACTCACACTCACACTCACACACTCTCACTCACTCACTCTCACTCACACACTCTCACTCACACACTCTCTCACACAGTCTAACTGACACTCTCACTCACACACTCTCACTCACACACTCTCACTCACACACTCTCACTCACACACTCTCACTCACACACTCTCACTCACACACTCACTCACACACTCTCACTCACACACTCTCACTCACACACTCTCACTCACACACTCTCACTCACACACTCTCACTAACACACTCTCTCTCACACTCTCACTCACACACTCTCACTCACACACTCTCATTCACACTCTCACTCACACACTCTCACTCACACTCTCACTCACACTCTCACTCACACACTCTCACTCACACACACTCACTCACACACTCTCACTCACACACTCTCACTCAGACAATCTGACTCTCACACTCTCACTCACACACTCTCACTCACTCACTCTCACTCACACACTCTTTCTCACACACTCACTCACACACTCTCATTCACACACTCTCACACACACACTCTCACTCACACACTCTCTCTCACACTCTCACTCACACACTCTCACTCACACACTCTCACTCACACTCTCACTCACCCACTCTCTCACAGAGTCTCACTCACACTCACACTCACACACTCTCACTCACTCACTCTCACTCACACACTCTCACTCACACACTCTCTCACACAGTCTAACTGACACTCTCACTCACACACTCTCACTCACACACTCTCACTCACACACTCTCACTCACACACTCTCACTCACACACTCTCACTCACACACTCACTCACACACTCTCACTCACACACTCTCACTCACACACTCTCACTCACACACTCTCACTCACACACTCTCACTAACACACTCTCTCTCACACTCTCACTCACACACTCTCACTCACACACTCTCATTCACACTCTCACTCACACACTCTCACTCACACTCTCACTCACACTCTCACTCACACACTCTCACTCACACACACTCACTCACACACTCTCACTCACACACTCTCACTCAGACAATCTCACTCTCACACTCTCACTCACACACTCTCACTCACTCACTCTCACTCAGACACTCTTTCTCAAACACTCACTCACACACTCTCATTCACACACTCTCACACACACACTCTCACTCACACACTCTCTCTCACACTCTCACTCACACACTCTCACTCACACACTCTCACTCACACTCTCACTCACACACTCTCACTCACACTCTCACTCACACATTCTCACTCACACACTCACTCACACACTCTCACTCACACACTCTCACACACACACTCTCACTCACACACACTCACTCACACACTCTCACTCACACACTCTCACTCACACACTCTCATTCACACACTCTCACTCACACTCTCACTCACACACTCTCACTCACACACTCTCACTCACACTCTCTCACTCACACACTCTCACTCACCTACTCTCACTCACACACTCTCGCTCACACACTCTCACTCACACACTCTCACTCACAAACTCTCACTCACACACTCTCACTCACACACTCTCAATCACACACTCTCACTCACACACTCTCACTCACACACTCTTTCTCACACACTCACTCACACACTCTCACTCACACACTCTCACTGACACTCTCTCACTCACACACACTCTAACTCACACACTCTCACTCACACTCTCTCACTCACACACTCTCACTCACACACTCTCACTCACACACTCACTCACACACTCTCACTCACTCACTCTCACTCACACACTCTCACTCACACACTCTCACTCACACACTCTCACTCACACTCTCACTCACACTCTCACTCACACACTCTCACTCACACACTCTCACTCACACACTCTCACTCACACTCTCTCACTCACACACTCTCACTCACATACTCTCACTCACACTCTCTCTCACACACTCTCACTCACACACTCTCACTCACTCACTCTCACTCACACACTCTCACTCACACTCTCTCTCACACACTCTCACTCACACACTCACACTCACACACTCTCACTCATACACTCTCACTCACACACTCTCACTCACACACTCTCACTCACACACTCTCACTCACACACTCTCAATCACACACTCTCACTCACACACTCTCACTCACTCACACACTCTCACTCACATTCTCACTCACACACTCTCACTCTCACACTCTCACTCACACACTCTCACTCACACTCTCTCAATCACACACTCTCACTCACACACTCTCACTCACACTCTCTCTCACACACTCTCACTCACACACTCTCACTCACACACTCTCACTCACACACTCTCACTCACACACTCTCACTCACACTCTCACTCACACACTCTCACTCACACACTCTCTCACACACTCTCACTCACACACTCTCACTCACACTCTCACTCACTCACTCTCACTCACACACTCTCACTCACACACTCTCTCAGATAGTCTCACTCACAGACTCTCTCACACACTTTCACTCACACACTCTCACTCACAGACTCTCACTCACTCACTCTCACTCACACACTCTCACTCACACACTCTCACTCAAACACTCTCACTCACACACTCTCACTCACACTCTCTCACTCACACACTCTCACTCACAGACTCTCTCACACACTCTCACTCACACACTCTCACTCACACACTCTCTCACACAGTCTCACTCACACACACACTCACACACTCTCACTCACTCACTCTCACTCACACATTCTCACTCACACACTCTCTCACACAGTCTCACTGACACTCTCACTCACACACTCTCACTCACACACTCTCACTCACACACTCTCAATCACACACTCTCACTCACACACTCTCACTCACACACTCACTCACACACTCTCACTCACACACTCTCACTCACACACTCTCACTCACACACTCTCTCACACAGTCTCACTCACACTCACACTCACACACTCTCACCCACTCACTCTCACTCACACACTCTCACTCACACACTCTCTCACACAGTCTCACTCACAGACTCTCTCACACACTCTCACTCACACACTCTCACTCACACCCTCTCACTCACTCACTCTCACTCACACACTCTCACTCACACACTCTCACTCACACACTCTCACTCACAGACTCTCTCACACACTCTCACTCACACACTCTCTCACAGAGTCTCACTCACACTCACACTCACACACTCTCACTCACTCACTCTCACTCACACACTCTCACTCACACACTCTCTCACACAGTCTAACTGACACTCTCACTCACACACTCTCACTCACACACTCTCACTCACACACTCTCACTCACACACTCTCACTCACACACTCTCACTCACACACTCACTCACACACTCTCACTCACACACTCTCACTCACACACTCTCACTCACACACTCTCACTCACACACTCTCACTAACACACTCTCTCTCACACTCTCACTCACACACTCTCACTCACACACTCTCACTCACACTCTCACTCACACACTCTCACTCACACTCTCACTCACACTCTCACTCACACACTCTCACTCACACACACTCACTCACACACTCTCACTCACACACTCTCACTCAGACAATCTCACTCTCACACTCTCACTCACACACTCTCACTCACTCACTCTCACTCACACACTCTTTCTCACACACTCACTCACACACTCTCATTCACACACTCTCACACACACACTCTCACTCACACACTCTCTCTCACACTCTCACTCACACACTCTCACTCACACACTCTCACTCACACTCTCACTCACACACTCTCACTCACACTCTCACTCACACATTCTCACTCACACACTCACTCACACACTCTCACTCACACACTCTCACACACACACTCTCACTCACACACACTCACTCACACACTCTCACTCACACACTCTCACTCACACACTCTCATTCACACACTCTCACTCACACTCTCACTCACACACTCTCACTCACACACTCTCACTCACACTCTCTCACTCACACACTCTCACTCACATACTCTCACTCACACACTCTCGCTCACACACTCTCACTCACACACTCTCACTCACAAACTCTCACTCACACACTCTCACTCACACACTCTCAATCACACACTCTCACTCACACACTCTCACTCACACACTCTTTCTCACACACTCACTCACACACTCTCACTCACACACTCTCACTCACACACTCTCTCACACAGTCTCACTCACACTCACACTCACACACTCTCACCCACTCACTCTCACTCACACACTCTCACTCACACACTCTCTCACACAGTCTCACTCACAGACTCTCTCACACACTCTCACTCACACACTCTCACTCACACCCTCTCACTCACTCACTCTCACTCACACACTCTCACTCACACACTCTCACTCACACACTCTCACTCACAGACTCTCTCACACACTCTCACTCACACACTCTCTCACAGAGTCTCACTCACACTCACACTCACACACTCTCACTCACTCACTCTCACTCACACACTCTCACTCACACACTCTCTCACACAGTCTAACTGACACTCTCACTCACACACTCTCACTCACACACTCTCACTCACACACTCTCACTCACACACTCTCACTCACACACTCTCACTCACACACTCACTCACACACTCTCACTCACACACTCTCACTCACACACTCTCACTCACACACTCTCACTCACACACTCTCACTAACACACTCTCTCTCACACTCTCACTCACACACTCTCACTCACACACTCTCATTCACACTCTCACTCACACACTCTCACTCACACTCTCACTCACACTCTCACTCACACACTCTCACTCACACACACTCACTCACACACTCTCACTCACACACTCTCACTCAGACAATCTGACTCTCACACTCTCACTCACACACTCTCACTCACTCACTCTCACTCACACACTCTTTCTCACACACTCACTCACACACTCTCATTCACACACTCTCACACACACACTCTCACTCACACACTCTCTCTCACACTCTCACTCACACACTCTCACTCACACACTCTCACTCACACTCTCACTCACCCACTCTCTCACAGAGTCTCACTCACACTCACACTCACACACTCTCACTCACTCACTCTCACTCACACACTCTCACTCACACACTCTCTCACACAGTCTAACTGACACTCTCACTCACACACTCTCACTCACACACTCTCACTCACACACTCTCACTCACACACTCTCACTCACACACTCTCACTCACACACTCACTCACACACTCTCACTCACACACTCTCACTCACACACTCTCACTCACACACTCTCACTCACACACTCTCACTAACACACTCTCTCTCACACTCTCACTCACACACTCTCACTCACACACTCTCATTCACACTCTCACTCACACACTCTCACTCACACTCTCACTCACACTCTCACTCACACACTCTCACTCACACACACTCACTCACACACTCTCACTCACACACTCTCACTCAGACAATCTCACTCTCACACTCTCACTCACACACTCTCACTCACTCACTCTCACTCAGACACTCTTTCTCAAACACTCACTCACACACTCTCATTCACACACTCTCACACACACACTCTCACTCACACACTCTCTCTCACACTCTCACTCACACACTCTCACTCACACACTCTCACTCACACTCTCACTCACACACTCTCACTCACACTCTCACTCACACATTCTCACTCACACACTCACTCACACACTCTCACTCACACACTCTCACACACACACTCTCACTCACACACACTCACTCACACACTCTCACTCACACACTCTCACTCACACACTCTCATTCACACACTCTCACTCACACTCTCACTCACACACTCTCACTCACACACTCTCACTCACACTCTCTCACTCACACAC
>NW_028226903.1:0-22768 GCF_052327205.1 Somniosus microcephalus
CAGCCACCTTGGTCCCACACTCTAGAATTCTCTCTCTAATGCCCTCTGCCTCGTCACCTCCCTCTCCTCCTTTGAGACGCTCCTTAAAACTACCTTTTGACCCAAGATTTTGGTCACCAATCCTAATATCTCCTTCTTTGGTTCAGTGTCATTTTTTTTGGATTAATCCTTTGTGAAGCACTTTGGGACTTCTTCTACATTAAAAGTGTTACATAAATGCAAGCTATTGTTACTGCTGACATCTACCACACCCAGGCCCATTTCCCCAATGTATCTAAATCAGCCTGCAGTCTATTTATTTTGTCTAAAGTTCTAAATTCTGCACTATCCTTAGTGCCATCAGCAAACTTGAGGACTGGACTCCCGATGCCTTCATTCAAATCACTAATAAATATGGTGAAGGGCAACTGTCTAAACATCGATCACATCAGTAGCCACAACTTACTGGGCCTCAACCCATAGCTGCCTACGTGAATGTAACCGGTTTGCAATCCAGCGTAAAATTTGAGCGCTAATTCCACAGGATGGGACCTTACTTAACAGCCATCTTGTGCAACCTAAGACTACTGCTCTTTCCAAATGATCGTACTATGCATCTCTTTTAATTCCTTATCGAAACATCAAATTTACTGGCTTATAATTCTGAGGTTCTACTTGCATTGCTTTTTAAATATAGGCACCACATGTGCCTGTTTCCAGTCTATGGGAACAATCCCTGACTTCTAGTTCTTTAATTTCCACCTTTCCATTGCCCAGAGGTTTGTTACCAATAATAGCTTTAAAGCTTTTGGTTCATCTCTGCATTAGTTTTTGCTCCATTGACTGATCCAGAGTTACAGTGATCCAGTTGCAAATTGTAACTACTGCTTAAAATAAAAGGAACAAAGAAAAGAAACAAACCAGGATTGTTTGCCCCTAAAACACTGCCGGCCATTGTCTTGGTGCTACTGCTTCACCACATCCACCGAAATTACAGTAGCTCTTTGCAAGTGCGATGGTTTAATTTGTCTTTAACAAACAAAAATATTTTCATACCCTCGTAGCAATCTTGAATGAAACATCTGTGATGGTGCTCAGCGGTGGGTACAGACGTCCTTCTGCAAGATCCTTGTCTGTCACTAGTTCAGCAATAACCTGGGCAAAAGAAAAACTTCGAATTAACACAACTAGGATTCATGCAGCATAAAAACAATGAATTGGGAACATCTACAATTACTATGACTGAGCATCACTAATTCACCTCTGTCATATAAGTGTGAAGTGATACATTTTGGTAGGAAGAACGAGGAGAGGCAATATAAACTAAAGGGTACAATTCTAAAGGGGGTGCAGGAATAGTGAGACCTGGAGGTATATGTGCAGAAATCGTTGAAGCTGGCAGGGCAGGTTGAGAAAGCAATTAAAAAAGCCAACGGGATCCTGGGCTTCATGAAGAGGGGTAGAGAGTACAAAAGCAAGAAAGTTATGATGAACCTTTATAAAACACTGGTTCGGCCTCAACTGGAGTATTGTGTCCATTTCTGGGCACCGCACTTTAGGAAGGATGTGAAGGCCTTTGAGAGGGTGCAGAAAAGACTTACAAGAATGATTGCAGAGATGAGGGACTTCAGTTACATGGATAGACTGGAGAAGCTGGGGTTGTTCTCCTTAGAGCAGAGAAGGTTGAGAGTAGATATGATAGAGGTGTTCAATATCATGAAGGGTCTAGACAGGGTAGATAGAGAGAAACTGTTCCCATTGGCGGAAGTGTCGAGAACCAGAGGACACAGATTTAAGGTGATTGGCAGAAGAATCAAAGGTGACATGAGGAAAAACCTTTTTACTCAGCGAGTGGTTAAGATCTGGAATGCACTGCCTGAAAGGGTGGTGAAGGCAGACTCAATCGTGGCTTTCAAAAGGGAATTGGATAAGTACCTGAAGGGAAAAAATTTGCAGGGCTATGGGGAAAGGGCGGGGGAGTGGGACTAGCTGAAGTGCTCTTGCAGAGAGCTGGCATGGGCTCGACGGGCCGAATGGCCTCTGTCATGAATCTTATCATGACTCATGAAGTAACACTGGGCAGCCATGGAGTATAAATACTCGGGCGCGGGCCCAGCTTGCTCAGGATGTTTCTGTAACCAGGAACTAGTGATGTAACTAGAAATCTCATGGTTTTGAAACAGTTGATTAAAGCCTTGTTTTATACTCAAACCAAGCGCTCAGTAGTCTTTTTATAGCCTCCTTCTGTGCTGTAACCATTCTATGATTCTATTAAAGAATTAAAGTCATTTTCTACAAGTTTTTACGGCTGACTTACATTTGCCTATCTTTATACAATGAATTTCTGGGGAGAGCCTGTATTACACATTGAAAAACAAAATTGAAAACAACTTCTTCAAACATTTTGGTAGAAGAGAAACATGATATAAAACACAATAATATCAAAGCCATGCAACTTCAGAGTGGGTCCTTAGAGAGACCACAGCGTGGTGGAATGTGGATTTACGCAAACCTCAGCTGAAGTTAGGAAGATGTCATCGTTTATGTGCCTCACTCCACATGTGATAACTCCAAGTGCGACTCCAGGGAAAACATAGGCATTGTTACCCTGACCTGGGACAAAGGTACGACCATCAGGAAGGGTCACAGGATCAAATGGACTGCCACTGGCAAATATTCCACGGCCCTGCAGATATTGATTAAATATATTAATTGATATACTAATCATCAGTTATTAAGGAAATGCACAATATTCTTGCTAAGCATTTTTCTTGTCAGAATACATTGTACAAGAAAAGCATTGGAACAGATGGTATTATTAATTAAGAATTTGTATCAATGCAGAATGTCAAGCATAGGTAATATGTAATCTCTCTGAATGCAGAATAAATATCCTTATCATCCTGATTCAATTACCATTATTACCTTATTTTAAAAAAGAATCCAGGTACAAGTGATTGGAGAATAGAAACAAAACTATTTTGCATCAAATTAAACCCTATGTAATTTGAGATTGTGAAAGAAATTAATCTTTTTTCAGACTTATCCAACCAGAGTTGCAGCGAGGACCAGTGCCAACATTGAGACTGAGACTGTTTGGAGAGATTATAAAATTATATCAATTCAGATGAATAGGCTATTGTTTAAAGAATTCTCAAAAAGCTCAGAGCCTTGTACTGCAGGCTACATCACCTGGGAAGAAACCCACAGGAGTTTAAAGCTAATGTACCCCACAAAAAATGCAAATCTCATCCACTGTTGCTGCAAAACTTGTCTTTGAATAAATTGAGAACTTGGCTTGAAGTAGCAAATATAATGTAGACTTCTTACTTCTGTCAGGCGATAACATTGCTCTGCTGTGCACTCTGACTTGGTGGTAGGATTACTCAAAGCAAAAATAATTGGATGTTTATTAAATGATGCCATGTCCTTTATTATCTGCTCTGTAAACGCTCCCCCAATGGCTGCTACTCCTGGGAAAATACAAAGAAAGAATAATGCTGTTATTTAGCACCAACAGTTTTGGTATTAAAGCATTTGGAGAATTAAACATATAGGGGGAAAAATTCAGTTGTTTGCGCCTCCTGTTAGCGCCTTAAGAGGGCGCTAATGGGGCGCAAAGCAATTAGCGCCCGGGCACGGCGATGTTTGCGCCGCTCGCGAAATTAACTAGACATTTTGCGGCGGCGCTAAACACTACCGCCACGATCTCCTGCGCCGGCAGATTGTGACGTCAGTCGAGTGCACAACGCCCCGTTAGCGCCCCGGACCGGATATTGAGTGGCGCCCCCTGCCATACCGCCTGCCGCTAGTAATGACAGGTTGAGGGGAACATTATGCTGTCAGAAAGGGACTGGGGGAGCGCTATTTAAAGGCGACCGCTTCCTGCCTTTTTTTGTCGGTGACATTTTTGCACCGCGCATTCTGAGAGAGAGAGACTTCTGGAGAGATTCAACGCTGTGCGAAAGAGTTTTGAGTACTGAGCAGCACTTTGCAGGTTTATTTTGATTTGCCCTTCCTTGCTTCACCAGCGCTCTGAGGTAGCGCCTCGCTCCTCGGCCTTTGCGCCTTAAGACAGGTGTGATGCGCCTGATTTAGCGCTCCAATCACCTCCAGGGGCAATAAAAGCCAAGTTTGCTGTCGGAGGCGATAATTAGTGCCAGGCGCTAAACTTTGCGCACGGCCGATAATGGCGCCCCAAACGGGGCGATACTGAATTTTTCCCCCATAATATTTACTGTCTCATATCAGTTCGGTATAACTGCAACAATCCTATCTGGCATCTTTCCAGGGCCAGAGACTACACTGAGAAGGGAACAAAATGGCATCTTTAGTCTTGCAATTAAGATGAGAGGGGGTTTAAACCTTTCCTCTTTTCATAAAAATAATTTGAAGTGACCATTTCAACAAAGTGCTGTACTTCTTAGCTGCAAACTTTAACAGTGTGACTAAAGCAGCGCTTTTGTCCTTAGTCAATTAAGGAACATTTTTGTTGTATGTAGTTTTATGACCAGATAGGGAACATGTGATTTAAAAATTGGCTTCAACTTGCTTCAGCTGAAAAGGGATCCCATTGACTCTGACAGGAGAACGGCAAACACAAGAAACTGACCAAGAGTTAAAATAGAAAATGACTTCTCTTGCCCATTTCAAGAGGTCTGGAGATGAATCAGCTATGCGACCAAGCCAGGTTGTTTGATCTGTAAATTAGCCAAGATACAGAAGCTTCTTCCTAGCAGCTAATCAAATTCTACATGGTCAAAACATTAATAGGAATGTGACACCTGGACACAATGTGAACTTTTGCTCATCAAATAATTCAATTCACCCAATGCTCCATTGTGTTCTTGAACTTGTCTGACTGACTGAAATTCCTTGGGTCGCAGTCACAGTCGTTATACCGGGAGCATGCCTGACATCCAGCACTGGCCTCACTGAAGTTTGCAGGGTCTCTCATTTTGATGGGGCAAGTGGGTGCAAGTATCATCTCCAGTGACTGTCTGCCCATGTTGTATGGAAACTCCAGTATCCACCTACCCATGGGGGTTCCCTCTCAGATCATCCCCTCCTTTGCCCCGAGTAAGAGGGCCAATCTGCAAAAATGAAAAAAGAAATCCCAGTGCTGGGGGTTCAGGCCATTTGCCTGGCCTGGACTGCATTGGTGAGGCTCACATCTGCCCTTGTACACCTCCAACCACTCAGTGTACTGGCCTCCACTGATACTATTAGTTGTAGCCTGAACATAGGTACTTAACTATGATTTTAGTCATTTAAAATCTGAAAATATATAATTTCTCACATGACTTATTAGCTTTACTGCTCATGACCTGAGTGAACTGCCATATGTCGTCAGCTGCATTATTTCAAAGTTCAACAATTCTGAGGGCACTGGGATGTTATGATGTGGAGTTCCTGCCAATTCCAGCTCCTTCCCATAAGATATCTCCGTAGATTGGGGCTGCGTTGTCTCTCCCTTATTGCAGAGTGGAGTGCGGACCAAGCTCCAGGATGCCGGTCCTGGATAGGGTTCTTTTTAGAGCCCTGCATAGACTGCAGTGGGATGATTACAAACTAGAGGAATGGAATTGTCCTAAGTCAGTGTCTGATATGCCTTCCCTTCCTTCAGCGGTCCCCAGACAACCCAGAATCAATTCCGGCTGCTTTTAAACAAAGATGTGCAGTTTTGTAGAAACTATCCCAACCCTTTCTCCCTGTCCCTTTACCACCAGCTTTCAATATCAATGTAGAAACACGGCAGCCTGAATTTGGTGATCTCAATTTGGGGTTTAATTCCACTTTGTCTTCCACAGCTCTTGGTTAACAGACCTAAAAAAACTATAGTCAGGCTAAGTGAGTCCTAATATTGTGGTGACAAAGGCTATGACAGGAAGAGGTTTAAGTGCAGGAAGGCTGCTGCTGGAGTTGTACAGTATTTGAGCAGAGGAAGTGTGCCAGCAACATGGACACCTTGGCTTCTTCTAGTTTTGATTAGGAACACACAGTGGGAGAATAGAAATCACCAAGAAAATGCAGTGACTGACAGAGTGGAGGGTGGGATGACGAAAACTGGACTACAGACACCAAGACTGGGTGGGCTTTTACTACCCAGCTTACATTTTATTTATGAAAAAGGACAGGTGACTGAAAAAACAGGCTATTTGGCCAAAGAAATGGATGGGTGGCACCCTTCACTCACCAACGAGATTCAACTCAAAGGTCCAGGTTTCAGGCCTACGTAGCAGCTTACCCTGGGACAGGGCCTGTAGACAGCTAGCAACACCATGATTAATATAGCACAGGTACTTTTTATAATATTGGAAAGCATAGATAGCACCTGCAGTCTACTTGCACAATCTGTTCATTAGAAGTAAATTTATGGACAGTGTTTATTTCTTTGCACAAAGCCACAAACAAAGTTTATCAACTCTAAGGGCTGCAGAAGCATTAAAATATTCCTTTTTTTAAATTATTTTTTAAAATGTTCTGTAGTTATGTAAATGTGTCACCAATTTATTCAACAATGAATGTTACAAGAAATAAAATCTTACCAGCAGATGTGACATAGTTGAAACCATACACATATTCTAACATACATAATATGTCAAGTTCTGGATTTATAGGATCAGATACACGAACTGGGACTCTGAGAAACCCAACCTACTTCCAAGTGCATTGTGGCTCCAGTTTTCTGCTGGGCTTTTTGATTTGTGCTCTTTTACGTGAATCTGGGAATGAATCTGCTTCCACTTTGTCTCCAGTGAGACGAAGCATTCATAAATCCGGTCAGATGAGTCCTTTATCAGCTGGACTATGCGCTACATTTTCCCACAAGACAGTAACCACAACGACGTTACTGCCCCATTGATTACATTTATTTGGTCAAAAATCAAGTTGTTATAAATGTGAACTGACTGGAGGAGGCTGGCAGAGTAACTGGCAGCAGGGAACCGAACTGGTTAGTGCTAACAGTGCTGAATTTGAGGTTAGCTTTGAGTTGTGGACTCAAATACTGGGGACTACATCAAGACTTTCCAACCTGATTTCATTAACAGTACAACCCTTAACTGCCAGAGGTAGGAGACTTTCATTCCATCTGTCTTGAAACCAGATGCCAAAAATTCTTGAAATTTTAATTATGTTGCAGGATTTAGCAAGTCCTCTTTAAAAAAAATATGGAGTCCAGATATTATGGTTAATTTAAGATAGATTACTAAATTTGTAAAATTGTTTCTTATTCGTGGTAGTTCAGTGTCATAATCTGACATTAAAGCTCAGTATGAATCAAAGGGTAATTCATTTTTTAACTGTACCTATTAAAGCTGTTGGTTCAACTTTCCTAACAACTTCTTCCAGGCTTTTGATTGGTGGATGATCCTGAGCAAATATCTGCTTTTCATGGGTCAGGTGGCTTCTTCCCTGCACAAGAACAGAAAGGAGAGTAGAAGAACAGGGTGAATATTGATTTTATACATGTAGCACATCAAAATTCACATCATTGGTTCTTCTGGCAAGATATACTGAAGTATTTTGTACATACATCACCCTCGCCAAAAACTAACTGATCTATATAGCATAGAAATCATATGCAGTACAATTAAGGAGAAATCAACTCAACAGTCAATGCCTCTTTTATGGTTCTGGTTAAATATAAACTTTCTGCTTATCCCTACTGTGAACATCCATTTAATGATGTCTCCTTAACATAACTGAACTGAAAACTGAATTAAATACCACAAAGAAATATCTCCTGTTCTGAGGAGAAAATCTGGATTCATTGGCGGGAGTGCTGGATAACACTTTGGTCACCCAGTTTATAATTTTACAAACAAGAAAAATACATCTACTTTTTTCTCTATCTTTAATTTTCTCATTTTCTGTTCTGAATTTGTCAATTGCTGCTGGGGTGCTGTTTAAAGGGCATTAAGCACTCTCCACTATTTCACCAAAGTGATGATTATTCATATGTGAGCCTTAACACTGAGTGGGGAATTTTAACCCCCAAAAAAGGGTCGGTTGTGTTGTGTATGTACCTTTAAGAGAATAACTGGTCTCAGACTGCAGTACCGGCAGTGACCACCCCTGTATAAAAGGCGCTAGAGAGCCTCTGTTGTTTAGATTCGTTTATGCCTTCCACCAGTAAAGATCGTTTTGTTTTCTCTCCTGCTAGTCCGTGTCTCAATCATTCACGGACTTAACACTGGCGACGAGTTAGAAACGAACTTACCTGCAACTCAGCAACAGCTCCGACGACGTTGTTGAAGGTCGGCGCCAGAAGAAAAAAAAAGAGTCCATTGAAACTCGAGGAACGGGCGTCGACCATCAATCATCGGGTTCAAGGCTTTGCAGGAGCGACTTTCCAGAGCCAGGCTGGGTTCCTCGGTCCGTGGTTTCCCAGCTAATCGGGCTGGTGGCAGGTAGTGCTCTGATCCTTCCTGGGCTGCAACGGGGCCGGGCAGCGAGTCGGGAAGCAAGGAGAGAGAGAGAGGGTGGAGCATACAGGGCGCGGCCGGTATTTCGAAGCTGGGCAGCGTTCGGGCCTCAGAAGAGGGAGGGAAGTGTCCCAGAGGGTCCGCTCCACGACGGGAAAATAATAAAAGAAAAAGAATACGCGCAAGAAACCGTGGAAAGCAGCGCTAACAACAGCGGGGAAGAAGGAAAAGCGCGGGAGGCGCCATTTTGTTAAATCGGAGAAGAAGGCAAAGCGCGGGAGGCGCCATTTTAGATTTGCAAGATGCCGAAGACTGGCTGTATCACTGCTTTTGATAATACATTAGAGGACTGGACCACGTATGTGGAAAGAGTCGAGGTATATTTCGAGGCAAACGATATAGCGGAGGGGAAAAAGGCATCGATGTTGTTAAACTTAATGGGCGCTAGAACGTACGGCCTATTGCGGGACCTGATTACTCCAGCCAAACCGAAGGCGAAGAGTTTTAACGAAATTGTTGCTGTTCTACAGGAGCACTTAAACCCTGCACCGCTGTTGCTAGCAGAAAGATTTAAATTCCACAGGAGAACTCAGCACAAAGATGAGAGCAATGCTGAGTATCTTACGGAACTACGCAAGCTATCAAAGCACTGCCAATTCGGAGCAGGACTGGCAGATACCCTACGGGACAAATTTGTCTGTGGACTCCTGAGTGAAGGAACACAGAAGAAGTCACTCGCAGAAAAAGAGCTGACGCTAGATAAGGCTTTCAGCGTGGCAATATCGTATGAAGCAGCAGCCAGGGGAGCTGCAGAAATTCAACAAAAACCACAGGAATACGGCACCCACGAAATGACACGGGGATTTGCAAAATGTTATCGCTGCGGGAGAACTAACCATGACCAGAAGGACTGCTGGTCCAAAGACAAAATATGCAGACAATGCGGGAAGATTGGACACATTGCACGAGTTTGTAGGTCTGGGAAGAAGACCAGCGACAACAAAAAGGCTACTAAGGAACCGTACAAGAAAGTACAAAAGATGACGGACAGTAGTTCCGAAGACCAGATGAACGATAGTGAATCCGGAAACAGAAGACTAAGCTGTCTCAAACTTCACAATGTAATCGCAAAAGAGGATCACCGAACCATTTGGGTCACTCTCACGATAGCAGGGTCCCAAGTTAAAATGGAATTGGATACAGGATCAGCGCTAACCGTCATGAATCGACGAGACTACGAGCAACTATTTTCACACATACCCTTGAGAGAGACATCCATCGTCTTGACGACGTATACGGGGCAAAAAGTATACCCCAGAGGAAAAATAAGGGTGCCTGTCGAATACAATGGCAAGAAAATACGGAAATTGTATCTCTACATACTGCCAAATGGTGGACCACCGTTATTGGGACAGGAATGGATCAGGAAGATAAACTTAGATTGGCATTCCATTCATGCAATGACGGTGGACGGTAAAAAAGATGAAGACGTCACTCCTGGACGATTGTCAACAATCATAGCTAACGCCAAAGAGGTATTTCAACAAGAACTGGGCACGTTTAAAGGCGTAACCGCCTCGATAAAAATAGAAGAGAATGCAGTTCCCAAGTTTTTCAAAGCGAGACCGGTACCATATGCAATTCGCCCAGCCGTCGAGGCAGAGCTGGAGAACCTGGAGAAGGCGGGCGTGTTGTCTAAGGTCGACTGGAGCGAGTGGGCGACACCCATCGTTCCTGTCATGAAGAAAACGTTAACCAATAAGTCCGGAGAGCCAAGGAAGATTCGCATCTGTGGGGATTTCAAGGTGACGGTGAACCCTGTCCTTCGCACAGTACAATATCCTCTTCCAAGGATAGAAGACATCTTCGCCTCGCTGTCTGGAGGGAAGCGTTTTACAAAAATTGACCTAGCACAAGCATATTTGCAGATGGAGGTTGAAGAGTCCTCTAGGAAGTATCTCACGATAAACACTCACAAAGGTCTTTACCAGTATCATCGATTGGTATTCGGAGTAGCATCGGCTCCGGCGATATGGCAAAGAGCGATGGAACAAGTCCTGCAAGGGATTCCGGGGACTCAGTGTTACTTGGACAACATCCTTGTAACAGGTGAAGATGACAGTGAACACCTTAACAACCTAGAACAGGTGCTCACTAGACTACGGGAACATGGGCTGCGAGCCAGCCGCCCCAAGTGCGAATTTTTTAAGAAACAGATATCGTATTGTGGCCACGTGATTGATGAAGAGGGGTTACATAAGTCCCCTGACAAAATTGAAGCGGTTGTTAAGGCCCCAGCGCCTGAAAATGTGTCGCAGCTGAGGTCATTCCTCGGGTTGGTGAATTACTATCATAAGTTTTTGCCGAATTTGTCGACAATTCTGCACCCACTGAACGCCCTGCTACGAACGGGGGTAGCATGGAAATGGAGCGATGATTGTAAGCGCGCTTTTCAGAAGAGTAAGGACTTAATCACTTCAAAGGAAGTATTGGCTCACTACAACCCAGCACTGCCAATCAGGCTGGCGTGTGATGCGTCTCCCTACGGCATTGGGGCGGTACTGTCACATAAGTTCCTTGATGGTTCGGAGAGGCCGATAGCTTTTGCGTCACGCTCGTTAACTTCTGCCGAGCGTAACTACGCCCAGATTGACAGAGAGGCCCTCAGCCTAGTGTGGGGGGTGAAGAAGTTCAATCACTATCTGCACGGTCAAAAATTTACTCTACTAACCGATCATCAACCTCTTGTCTCCATTTTCAACCCTCAGAAGGGCGTACCGATAATGACAGCACAACGGCTGCAGAGATGGTCCCTTTTTCTAGGGGCGCACCAATATGACATCGAGTACAAAGGAACTAAACAGCATGGAAATGCTGATGGATTGTCACGTCTACCGTTGCCGATGGTGGAAGAAGAAGACCTTGCAGTGGATCCAATGGAGTTATTCCACTCGACCATAGTCGAATGTCTCCCTGTGACGAATGCAAACATAGAAAAGGAAACACGGAATGACCCGACACTATCACGGGTCTATGATTTAACGGTGAAGGGATGGCCAGCACATGGCGAACCACTGCTGCCAGCATTCTCGCCGAGAAGAGAACAGCTGTCAGTGTGCAGAGGAACCTTGATGTGTGGATCCAGAGTAGTAATTCCACCTAAGTTGACGGATAAAGTGCTCAATGAGCTTCATGAGGGTCATCTGGGTGGGGTAAAAATGAAGAGCTTAGCCAGAGCGTTTGTGTGGTGGCCGGGAATCGATAGAGAAATCGAAGAGATGACCAAGAGCTGTGCAGGATGCCAGAAGGTCCAAAACGCCCCACCACAAGCTCCTCTGCATCCATGGGAGTGGCCCTCATCTCCATGGCAAAGGGTGCACATTGATTTTGCTGGTCCCTTCATGGACTCGATGTTTTTAATTGCGGTGGATGCACAGTCAAAGTGGCCAGAGGTAATAAAAATGTCCTCAACCACCACGGAAAAAACTATCACAGTTTTACGAACCATATTCGCCAGGAATGGGCTGCCTGAACAGATTTGCTCTGACAATGGACCACAGTTTGTGTCTGAAGAGTTCCGGAGGTTCTTAAAGAACAATGGTGTTAAGCATTACACATCTGCCCCATATCATCCAGCCACTAATGGATTGGCCGAGAGGTTTGTCCAAACATTCAAGAAGGCTATCAAGGCAATGTGTAATGAAGATATACCCCTACAACACAAGGTGGACAACTTCTTGTTTGCCTACCGGAATGCGACACATGCGGTTACCAACCAAACTCCAGCCATGATGTTCTTCAATCGAAGACTACAATGCCGCTTGGATTTGGTTAAGCCAAACGTCCGAAGAGATGTGGAGAACAGGCAGTTTCAGAATATGAATGAAAGGCCGACCAGGAGTTTTAAGATAGGTCAACCGGTTTTGGCCCGGGACTACCGCACTGAGAAATGGCAGCCAGGAACGATTTGTACACGACAAGGACCTCTCATGTATACCGTGGACGTTGGGGAGAGCATTGTAAGACGCCATGCTGACCAGATTCTAGAGTCACTGGAAAACGTCAACTCCACACCACGATCTGATACACCTGGTGATGAAATCGACATTCCAATTGCAGCTACCGCAGACCCGGTAATATTGGAAGCAGATGAACCAAACAACAACATTGATTCCGACTCAACATTGCCAGAAGAACCTGATACTCCAAAGAGGCGTTATCCAGACAGAATCAGGAAGCCTCCTCAAAGACTGAACTTATAATTGCTTAAACTTAACCAATGTATCTAGCAACAGTAATTGTGATTGTAATTCGTTATCATTAGTTGTTAAATGAATGTTATGTACTGTTTATCTAAAAGGGGAGGAATTGTTGTGTATGTACCTTTAAGAGAATAACTGGTCTCAGACTGCAGTACCGGCAGTGACCACCCCTGTATAATAGGCGCTAGAGAGCCTCTGTTGTTTAGATTCGTTTATGCCTTCCACCAGTAAAGATCGTTTTGTTTTCTCTCCTGCTAGTCCGTGTCTCAATCATTCACGGACTTAACAGGTTGGGGTTGGAGTCGGGTGGGAGGTTAAAGAGTTAAAAATCTGAATCCCGACCCCAACCTGCCCACTTCCGGGAGGCGGGTTGGCATTTAAAATATTATAATGAGGCTCGGTACCTCATTTGGAAGCTCCATTTTAAATTTAACTCTGGCTGGCTGGGTTTCCCAGACTGCGGGGGAACCGCCAGCTAAAGGGAGGCGAGGACTGCTGGATCCAGGAGGTAAGTGCCTTTACACTTACCGTTCCTGCCTCGCCAACACATCGCGATCAGACCCCACCCCCCTGATCCTTCCAACCTCCCGCCCCTCCCCCACGCAAGGCCTCCAATCTCAGATTCTCCCTCCGGCCCCCGGCCTCCAATCCCTCCTCCAACCTCCCCCCCAAATCCAGCCCCTGACCTTGCTGATGATCCCCAGCCTTTTGACTCCCCTCGCCCCTCCCCCCTGATCCCACCCTCCCATCTGGTTGCGGCCTGGTGCCGCAGGCCTACCCACCCGACAGTCAGCCAGGCTCTCCATCTGGCTGGCTGTGGGCGGGAAACAGAGAATCAAATTGTTAATCAGGCCCTGCCGTTAAATTTGACAGGGCCTGAGGGAAACCCGTTCTCCTGGTTTTCCAGCACTCCCTCTCCGTCTCCATATTAAAATTCCAGCCTGAGTGTCAGCAACCTAGTCAACCACAGAGGTTTCACAGTTGATTCAATCATGCGACATTTACACATATACTGCCAGCAACAGACACTGGATAGTTATCAGCAGCAGCAAATCCTGGTACATTTCCCCTTCCCTTACCCAGGGGCACTGAGGCCAATAGTAGCCACCCTTTGACCTTCATGGTTCAAACCAGCTAACTGAGCACTGTTTGGGGATCAGATTTGGGACAGCTGCTCACAGCTGAAACCAGCCAAGTTCTGGGAGGAGATCCGGTTTTGGTTTGTTTAAACCTATTGCTATTTTTATTAAGTGATTTTGCTCATCCTTAAATGTAAAAAATGATTTTCAAGCCTTATAGAAATAGATTATTAAAGTTTCAGTTGAAATAAAAAGTAACTACCTTAGTAATAAGGCCCTTTGAGTCCACCATCCAAATCTTTTTTAGAGCTTCTTGCTTTGGGGTTCCAGTTTTTTCCATAGCCATCACAATGAGATGTGCAATTCCCATGGCAGCCTGTGATACATTAACAAAGCCATAGCTAGTGAGGTAGAACAATGTCTGAAAATTCTAATTCATTACCAAATTAATATAACAATTTTGACGTTAAAAACATTACTTTCAAATAACAGCCCAGAAGTGAGTAACTTCACAAAACACACCAGTAACTAAAACCAACAACTTCTCCACATACTACAGTACTGCACACAGCCTGACGCGGCACATTTAATGCTGTGGTCGGGGACGATAGAATTTTATATGGTAGTAAAGGGGTTTGAGATGTTAAAATTAATTTCACCATCGATATCAGCCACAACAATTAATGAAAACAAATCTGACAGCTGAGCCACCTCTAGAACCCAAGTAAGTTTCGCCTTTGCTAATACCAAGCAATCCCAAGAGGAAACAAACAACACTTTGATGATAAAACTCATCACATCTGTTTTTACAATATTGAGTGTACAGAGGGTGCGCAGAAGGGGGTGCATTGGGCACACCCTCTGAACACTCAAGAGATACCGCCAACGTGCAGCCACGCAGCAAATTTAATGGGGCTGCGCACGGGAAAAAAAATTAGAGGGAACATTAGGTGCGCCACCCATCAAGTCGACTGGTACAGTTCTGAGTGAAAGTCAGAGTGCCGATAGAAATATTCAAAAGTATTTGAACTTGAATAAAAACCAAGAAGTTGGGAATAGGATTTAAAACCAAACGATGCTCTCAATAACAGATACTGAAAGAGGGATGCAAGTGTTCCATATACTCTTATAGCAGCTCAAGGCAATACCAGCAGAGTAGCAACATCAAATGTAGGATGGCAAGAAACGTGGACTATAAAAGAAAGATGAAAAAGAACAAAGAAGTAATGCTACCTCCCCGGCTCCTTGGAAAACAAATTTATGATCAGACAGTTTGTTCTTGGTGATTCTCAGTGCAGCCATTATACCAGCTACTGCCACAGACGCAGTCCCTGTAAACAAAATGAGATGCAATTAGAGAGAAACTCAAACATCTTATCAAAAGAAAACTTCAAACTCCAAATAGCTTGTATTAAATAAACAGAATGCTCTATGAATATTGAGTTACAAGTTACTAATTCATTTTTAATAAATTATCTATATAGGAAGATTTATGATGTAAATTTTTTTTATTTGTTTATGGGATGTGGGCGTCGCTGGCAAAATGAATGACACTTACTTGGAGCAATCAGTGACTGCTCCAGAAAGATTGTCAGGACTACCGGTTGTTCGAGGAATTGCTTGCAGCTGCTGATAAAGAAGAATTTCTACCCTGTGCTATCTTTAATGAATTGACACATTTTGGTGAAATTTGTGTGTGCTATCTTAACAAAGTTGTTTGTTTTAAATTGGTTGACAATTTTATGAAAATAGCATACAGACGAATTTATCTTCCCCATTATACTCATATTGTACATCTTTTTGGACTGGCAGTAAAGTACAATTAAAAGCTTTCACTGAGACTTGCAATTATAATTATAACTTGCAAATCCTTTCTTTGGGTATTTCCTTGCAGAATGTCTTACTGTTCTTCTACCAATATCAGATAAAGTTATATTTTATATAGCGTGTCATTTAGTATAGTCTTAATAAAAATTAAAAGCAATCCAACTTCCTTTATGTTTGTGTGTGTGTGTGTAGATGGGTGAGTGGAGAGGAATGGTGTGGAGCAGGGGAGGATGACAAATTCCTAAATACTGTACTTGCAATAAAACTAGCATTCCATAAAAACACATTCCAATCTGGTTTAGTTTGGGATGTTGGAAGAAGTTTTTTTTTAAACTAACAAAAGCAGTAATATTGATAATAATGAGAAAAAGATATTGTTTTGCAATATTCCATGGGGGCTACTGAACCACAATTTACTTTGAACTAAACTAAACAGACACCAATTTATCAAGAGAACCAGGTGGTTTTAAGTGTTCCACAGGAGAATGAATCATCCGTTATACAGTAATATAAACAGCTCCCAGTTAGTCTAAAAATCCCTAAATGTAATAATTGACAGTTGATAAGAAAATACTTCCTGCAACACATGAATGTAATTTTAATACACTATCATTTTCACACACTAAGGGGTCGATTTTCAGTGCGCCGTGAGGCGGGCTTTTAGGCGTGCGGGGGGCAAAAATCCCGATTTCGGGGGTCCCGACACCATCCCGCCCAAAACCCACCTCCACGTAAGTTTCAAAGGAGGCGGGTACCCGCCCCGCACTGGGACCCGCCGATCCGAGGCGGGAAGGGATTAGTGCCAATTAACTGCCTGTTAACAGGCAGTTTTTAGCCTAATCCCTATTTTGAAGGGTGTCGTGTGGGATTCCCGACGGCTCCAAACCACGCCAAGTTAGAGGAGGCGGGCCGTCGGGTTGAAGGACTTGGAGGGGTCGAGATGTCAGTGTTCAGGTGAGTGATGGGTGCATGAGTGCAAAGGTAAGTGTGTTTGGTGTCTCTAAAGTTTGTAAAGAAGTTTAAATTACCTGTACTTACCTTTACAGCCTTTCTTCCTCTAGGTTTCGGGAGTCCATCATTCAGCCGGCACAGAAAGCAGAATGGCCGCGAGCTGTCAAAAGTGACAGCCTTCAGCTTTCAGCGCCGACGAGATTTCTAACTGAGTCTGTGGAGAAGGACTCAGGTTAGAAGTAAGACTGTCAGTGTTTGACAGCTTCAAACAGCTGTGAAACACTGATATTTCATCTGTCAACACGTCTTGACAGATGAAGTTTCAGTCTGTGATGTCACCTGTTGCCAGGTGGCCCTTAATTGGCCTGCTGAGCCGGCTCAACAAGGTCAATCAAGGGAAAATTGCGCGGATTGGCCACATCTCGATGGAGGCGGGACTAAAACCCGAAAGTTGTAGTCCCGCCTCCTTCCCGACTTCTGAATGAAAATCCAGCCCCAAGCATCTGTTGTGTGCATGGGGCCAAGATATATGGAATTTCACACAGCATTACTTTGTAAGTTGTATCATGAACACTACATTCTTGATTTTAACTTAGGGCGAGTGGGTGGGGTGGGGTGGGGATGGGGCGACTGACAAGCTTGCACAGCTGCGCCATTTTAACTCCTGGGCTTCATCACCTTATTTCAAATTGGACTCCGTTTCATGGCTGCTTTCCCAGGGGCGGTCGACACTGTGCGCGACTCCGGGTTAAAGTCGCGTGGGGGTCCGAATTACATCAATGGATCCTGACATTTTGAATATTTGAGGCTCTTGTCCTCCTGCGGCGAGGGCCTCAAACAACTCCCGAAACCCAGGAGTTAAAATAACAATTGATGAGAATGGGGAGACGAGGGGCAGGATTTTCATTGGGCCATGGAGGCGGGATTGGAGGCGTGTGGCGGGTTAAAATCTCAAAATCGGGGGGCACAAATTCATCCCGCCCCCAACCCGACTCCATGCCAGTTTCAAAGGAGGCGGATACCCGACCTGTGCTGGGACCCGCCTCCCCGAGGCGGGAAGGGGATTAGTGCCAATTAACTGCCTGTTAACAGGTAGTTAACAGGCAGTTTTTAGCCTAATCCCTATTTTTATTGCTGAAGTGTGGGATTCCCGACGGCTCCAAACCACGCCAAATTAGTGAGGCGGACCGTTGGGCTGAAGGGCTTGGAGGGGTCGAGATGTCCGGTGTTCAGGTGAGTGATGGGTGCATGAGTGCAGAGGTAAGTGTGTTTGGTGTGTGTAAAGTGTTTAAAGAAGTTTTACTTACTTTTACAGCCTTCCTTCCTTCAGATCTCGGGAGTCCCTCATCTCACCGGCACAGAAAGCAGAATGGCCGCGAGCTGTCAAAAGTTGCAGCATTCAGCTTTCTGTTCTGGAGAGATCTCTAAATCAGCCTGAGAGGAAGGAATTAACTTAGTGTACAGATTGTCAGTGTTTGTCAGCGTCAAAGAGCTGTCAAACGCTGATATTTCATCTGTCAAAAGGTCTTGACAGATGAAATGTCAATCTGTGACGTCACCTCTTGCCGGGTGGCCCTTAATTGGCCTGCTGAGCCCGCTGGGCGGGCTCCACAAGGTCAATCAAGTGAAAATCGCGTGGGTTGGCCACAACTCGATGGAGGCGGGACTACAACTCCAAAAGTTGTAGTCCCGCCTCCTACACACCTCCAGTATCAAAATCCAGCCCGAGTACTCTGCCTCCATTTTAACCACTCACACACCCGGTTCTCATTGGGTGGAGGAGGTTAAAATTTGCGGCTGATGACTGCAATAACCTGGAGGGCAAAGTCACATTTCTCCACAAAATTAAAATGCAACAAATTTTAAAAAGTCATTCCCAAAATACTGTGAATTAAGATGTGGCTTCTGCACACTGGCCTCATTCTCCTTTCTAACACCCACATACTCTGGGAATTGTGTAGACAATATCACTTCCCCAGTTATGTTACCAGTCAATCCTTCTGACACTATTTTCTCCAGCGACAGCAGGGTCAATTTTAACTGGGGCGGGCTGGGGTGTGGGGTGGGAGGGAAACCCCCATAGGGAGCTTTTTGTTGAAACAAGATATCCTATGAGTTAAATTCTCATGCCCCACATGTAATCTTCACAAAGGCAACTACAGCACTTGTGGGTAATGGCGAGAATGACTCACTTAGCATGACGGAGTAATGAAGTGTCTTTCATGGCTATAACAGTACTTAACATTATTTTTACAAATACTCTATCACTAAAGGTCTGTTACTATATTTTTTATGAAGGATGGTGAAATAGGAATTTACATGTAAGATGAGCATCATCTCTTACTCAATTTACTGTTTCTGATACACACACATTATAGACTATCGCAGGAAACTGCTGCAAAAATATTTCTGTTTTGCCATCTGTTCTTCTCATGCAATGTTGATCCAGCTGATGATATATCACAATACACACATCTCAGATCACATAATGTCAACATGAATGGAAAATCTTGGCAGCAATGCTGGAAGACAGGAACTAAAACAGTAACTTAGCAGGGGTGGATAATGGTACATGAAACAGAAAAAAATTAAAAATAATAATTCTAAAAGAATAGAGAGAGCAGAAGGCAAATAATCAAATAAAAAACATTTTACATTATAGACTGTTGATCATAAATATTACAAGGCAAGACAGCTGTAACGATAGGTAACTGTATTCAGGATAAATAGCAATGGTTTAGGAAAGACTGACTGCATCTGAAGCATGAGTCTGGCAACAAACAGAATTGGCCATCATAAACTATTTCAAATAGGTGGTGGAGTGGGTGGGGAGGAGAGGTGGGGAAGAGAGCTATCTGAATCTCACACAAGATTGATATAGGGATGAATGGTAACCAACAGACTGGCAGTAATTCACTAACTCGGGGAAAACTACTGGATCCAGCCTCCAACAACAGTCAGGCAGCAAAGACATAGGAGATGGAAACTCATTGTTATGATGCTTATGCATGAATGCTGGTAGTACTGGTAACAAAATGTCTGAATTACAGAGCTTACTCAATACAACATACTGTACTAGGCTACAGAATGCTTAGGAAAGAAGGAACTTGCATTTATGCAGCATCTTTCATGTCCTCAGGATGTCTCAAAGTGATTTAGAGCCAATAAATTATAAGGTGTAATCACTGTTATGTAGACAAACATGGCAACCAATTTGTGCACACCAAGGTCACACAAACAATAAATGAATGAATAACCAAATAATCTCTCATTTTTGGTGGTGTTGGTTGAAGGAGGATTGTTAACCAAACAGTGGGAGAACTCCAAGCTCTTCTTTAAATAGTGTCATGAGATCTTTTCATAGAATCATAGAATGACACAGCACAGAAGGATGCCTTTCGGCCAATCAACTCTTTGGTAGAGCTATCCAATTAATTCCACTCCAGTTATTCCCCATAGCCATGTAAATGTTTTCCCTTCAAACATTTATCTAATTCTCTTTTGAATGTTACAATTGAATCTGCTTCCACAGCCCTTTCAGGCAGTGAATTCCAGCTCACAACAACTCACTGTATAAAAAAATATTTCCTCATCTCGTCTCTGGGTCTTCTGCCAATCACCTTAAATCTGTGTCCTCTGGTTACTGACCCTCCTGCCACTGGAAACAGTTTCTCTTTATTTACTCTATCAAAACTCTTCATGATTTTTGAACACCTCGATCAAATCTCCTTTTAATCTTCTCTGCTCTAAGGAGAACAACCCCAGCTTTTCCAGACTCTCCATGTAACCGACGTCCTTCATCCCTGGCACCATTCTAGTAAATCCCCTTGGCACCCTCTCCAAGGCCTTGACATCCTTCCTAAAGTGTGGTGCCCAGAATTGAACACAATACTCCAGCTGAGGCCTAACCAGTGTTTTAGAAAAGGTTTAGCATAACTTCCTTGCCTTTGTACTCTATGGGCTGGATTTTCATTGAGGAGTCGGGCAGGAGGCGGGACTACAACTTTCGGGGTAGTCCCGCCTCCATCGAGTTGTAGCCAACCCATGCAATTTTGACTTGATTGACCTTGTTGAGTCCGCCCAGCGGGCTCAGCAGGCCAATTAAGGGCCACCCGGCAACAGGTGATGTCACAGATTGATATTTCATCTGTCAAGACCTTTTGACAGATGAAATATCAGCGTTTCACAGCTGTTTGAAGCTGTCAACACTGACAATCTGTACTCTAAGTTAATTCCTTCCTCTCAGGCTGATTTAGAGATCTCCCCAGAACAGAAAGCTGAATGCTGCAATTTTTGACAGCTCGCAGCCATTCTGCTTTCTGTGCCGGTGAGATGAGGGACTCCCAAGACCTGAAGGAAGGAAGGCTGTAAAGGTAAGTAAAGGTTAGTAGAACTTCTTTAAACACTTTACACACACCAAACACGCTTACCTTTGCACTCATGCACCCATCACTCACCTGAACACTGGACATCTCGACCCCTCCAAGCCCTTCATCCCGACGGTCCGCCTCCTCTAACTTGGCGTGGTTTGGAGCCGTCGGGAATCCCACACTTCAACATAAAAAATAGGGATTAGGCTAAAAACTGCCTGTTAACTACCTGTTAACAGGCAGTTAATTGGCACTAATCCCCTTCCCGCCTCGGGAGGCGGGTCCCAGTGCGGGTCGGGTATCCGCCTCCTTTGAAACTGGCATGGAGGCGGGTTGGGTGCGGGATGGGTTCGGGACCCCCGATTTCGGGATTATAACCCCCCACACGCCTCCAAGGCCCAATGAAAATCCTGCCCTATGACTATTAATAAAGCCCAGGATCCCATATGCTTTTTAACAGCCTTCTCAACTTATCCTGACACCTCCAAAGATGTGTGTGCATACACCCCCAGGTCTCTCTGTTCCTGCACCTCCTTTACAATTGCACCATTTAGTTTATATTGGCTCTCCTCAACCTTCCTAACAAAATGTATCACTTCACACTTCCCTGCGTTAAATTTCATCCACCACATGTCTGTCCACTTTACCAGTCTGTCTACTGGAGAGATCGGGGGCGGGTGCCGGAAGAGATCGGGGAAGAAGGGGAGAGGATCGCGGTGGGGGGGGGGGGGGGGAAAGAGAAGATCGTGGGGGGGCCTGTGGATATGTAGGGGGGTGGGGCGGGAAGAGACTGTGGGCCGCGAAGGACATCGGAAGCGCATCAGATCACGAGGGGTGGGGTCCAATCATTGGGGAGGTTACTAGGTTTGCTTGGAAGGCTGGGGGAGGGGGGACCAGGGAAGCACTCCTGCTCCTCCTGGCTCACAAGCAGTGCTGGAAAAGCACTTACCTCTTCCATGCAGCATTCCTTGCCTCCCTTTAGCTGCCGGGTAAACCCGGTCGACCAGCGTTAAGGCTGGAAGACAGATAAAATACGAGGCAGCAGCCTCATTAAAATATTTAAATGAGGAGCCCACCTTCTGGGAGCAGGTTGGTTGCTGCTGCCTCCCCTCCACCCCCCTCACCTCAGTTAAAACCGGAAGTCGGCGGGTTCGAGGCCGGTTGGTTTCGGGTTTGAGGTTTTACAAACTTTTTACTTCCCACCTGATCCAAACCCAACTGTTTTGGGGGGGTTAAAATTTTCCCCAATATCTCACCAGAAAAAGAGGACCTCTTGCAAAGCAGCATTCTCCCAGTAATGCAGTGAAATCACAGACATCTGACCCAAGGCGAAAGTCTACCATGGAGCCAAGTTGCAATTTAGGGAGAGAGTAGGTAGGAAATGAAGGGGTGTTGTTCTGTATGTTCTAACACTTCGGAAGTAAAGGAAGTAGATGTGGTAGAAAGCGAAAACTACTTCCCGCTCACGGCACCCATTTCAAAATCCTTCTCCCTTGTCTACAAAACCCACCATGGTCTTGCACTGCCACCTCTACAGCCTCCTTCAGCCTTATGTTCCTGCATACACTGTTTGCTCTTCTGACTTTGGACTACTTTATATTTCCCCTTCTTCTCCACCTTTGGCCACGGAGGCTTAGCTGTCTCAGGACCACACTGAAAAGTTCTTTCAATCCCCCTGCCTAGCTACCTCTCTCTTCACCTTCAAAAGCTCCTCAACATCTATCTCTTTGATCATTCCTTCAGTCACCACACCTAATCTTTCTCCCACAGCAGCTCGGTTTCCAGTTATTTTCACCTTGTGAAGTGATTTTGAATAATTTATTATGTTATACTAGATGAGCGCAAGTAGTTGTCTGGGAATTCAGTATCTA